>NW_026999391.1:29021-329021 GCF_037126465.1 Ornithodoros turicata
GCATCCGTTGAATGGGTCTGTAGGTCTCAACTCCACAGAAGCCGTGATCTGGGTGGCTTGGGAGTACCGGCTGTGCCAGAAAAGCGCTTGGCGCTTCACTCGCGTATTCTCGTTGAGGCGCTCCGTGCGTCAGAGCACCCGGCCTGCGCATTAGTGCAGTATTTCCTAGGATACGCCACCAGGTGGTTCCTGAAAAGTCCCGAGCTTCGCCCCAGGGCGGAAGTACTCCCTGCTTATTTTTGTGCTTGTGTTGATGTCGTGCGGCGCCTGCGTGTCGAATGACCAGATGAAGACATTTCCTTGTGGAGCGTCCGTGAGTTCTACGCCGCCTACAAGGAAATTCGACCGGGTCCCGCAAGGCCAGCAGTGCCAACGAAATTCGCCTGGCGCTTTTCACTGCTGGCTGGCTTGATGCACGGCGCGCTAGTCTCCAGTGGAAGCTGGCCCATGGTGTCATCTCACTGCGTGAACGTTTGCACCGTTTTCGGATATGTCGCACGGGCGGTTGTCCATCTTGTGGCATGTCTGAGATAGCAGAACATTGTTTTTTGCAATGCCATATTCCACTTTTACTGCGGAGAAGGGCGGCGCAAATATTTGGACTCCCAGCAGTTGATTGGGCCACCTTAAGGTACCTGGAGCCGTTGCCGGTCACACGCGCAGAGCAGAAGCAACTAGCATCGCTGATTTCGGAAATTAACTTCCAAATTTGGATTCGCCGGTGCCGGCTGTCCTTTGGTGGCCCAGATGTTGGGAGCATGGCTATTTTTCAGGCAGTGAGAGCCGGGCTGCGTGCACATATCATCCGTGAGCAGTCATTATTTGGGTCTGTGGAGTGCTGTCGCCGCTGGCTAACAGCGACTCGGCTGTTTGATCACGATCAAGGTAAGTGGCATATCAGGTTCTGGTAAGTCGACTAGAACTGTACTACTCCCCCGTAGCGACTCTTCCGGAGTTTCAGGGTTGTTCGCAGGGCATCGCACATACAAAAAGCAATCTCCCTTTGGAGCGTTGCTATCTGGTATGTAAGATAGAGATTGTGTAAAAGAGGCTACCTCCATAGGTAGTTATCTTGCTTGATGACAATACAAGCTCTTTATCAGTTCTGTTCCCTCCTGCGCGTCTGCACTCGGGGTACCTGTTAAAACTGAATTATGCAGACTGGACTACTATTTCAATAGTCGGGGAATCGCAGTATCATCGTGGATGCGCATTCACCAGCGTAGCATTCCTGTTCTCCGTGAATTGAAGGGTCTGGTTCTTCCACTTACTACCGCGGCGCGCCCGGCTAGCGGCGTCGTGGTTCTTAAGCAAGTACTCTTAACATGGTACCATATCGCTTCCGCTACGTCAGATCTTTCTTACTGTGACCCGTATTGCTTTTCAGTTCATATGGGGCAACAGTGTGGAATGGGTGTCACGCGCGGGTCTGTACCAGTCGCGGGAGGTTGGTGGCTTGCGAGTGCCACATGACGTCATGCCTCCCGTGACGTCACGGTCATATGATTTTCGGCATTAAGGGTATAGTCTTTCTGCGCGTTTATTGCCCCCTTCCGAGAAAAATTTGAATACAAGATGACGTCATAAGAATAACACTCATTTACATTTATCCCACATAAGTTGCGCTGAAGTATCACAACTTCTTCAGCATGCGTGCTAACTCTTTCAAGTGCCACTCCGGACTCAGAAAACAGCATTTATTTTATTTAGTCCATGAAAAGAAGATGCATCAAGCATTCCATACGCAAAATTTCAAGCCGGTTAACGAACGCTGTGCATTTCTGTCAATCTTTGAAGACCTGATGAGCCTCCACAAGTTTCGTTGCCGCGACGAGCGAATGAGGTAATCATAAGCGCACAAATTGCAGTGATGTCAAGTTCTGGAGAGAACACTCGTCTCCTAGCAACGACGCTGGCGTGCGGGGAGGGCCACATGATAGAGAAGCCATGTGAGGCTGATATGTCGAAAAAGGGGAAAATGGGATAGATGTCTTCCCCCTCTTTTGTGTTTTCTCCAAGGGCGGAGCAGTTGGATGACATATGTCACGTGGGGTTCCGATCACGCAGTGTGTAAAAAGTGAGCCCCCACTGGAAGCCGCGAAGGGTAACAACGTTGCCAGATGAGAGCCGGGCGCGCTCCCTCGGAGTTACAGTTTTCAAAAATAAAAATAAATTTTCTCTAGTTTTCGCTTCACATAGAGCTAAAATATTTTGCGGGAATGTAAAGTGCGACCAGAAGATTTCAGTAACGTAGCTTTTGTAGGATTCTGAAAACACGATATTTAGTTCGTAGTGGCACTTTAAACAAGAGTTCGAGGTAACTCATTACAAGTAACTCGTGACTCTAATTAAATTCCTTTTTTTTTGTAACTTGTACCTTAACTCGGTACTTTTTGCGCCGTTGTAACTTTCAGAGGAACTCGTTCCTTTTTCAGGTAACTTTGCCAAAGTAACTTAAGTTCCTAGTTACTTTTAACTCGCTTTTCACTCACGCCCACATATTTTCTTGTTTTCTCTCCGGTTCCTTCATGACACTTTTTGCCATAAAACGTGATATTCAATCAATGACAGTGTTTTATTCAGGAAGTAAGAGCCGCTGCCATTGAAATTAAGCTGAACCATTGTGAGCCCACAGGGAGTAAGATGCAAAGCGTTCGAATAGACCTCCACCAGAGAAACGTCATCATGACATTGGTAGACAGACTGAAACCGAAACAAATCGGAAGGAGCGTGCTGGGTTCCACGAACGGGCACTTGTTCGCTGCCTCCAATTGAAAGGAAAGCAGGACCGAGGGTAGCGTCCCCTTAAAGGACCATATCCTAATGCCCTCAAGACCGTGGCTTTCGGGCGCGACTTTGTTCACCTCTAGCTTCGAGTGTAGTTCAATTCTACCAAATTTGTGGCGCTGTCGAACACTATGACGTCATTGGTTTACAAACAGGGAGAGGTTTATTGTTGGACATAAATGAAAACGATCTAAGCGTGTTGCACTCCTCCGCAGGCAGCTCAAGCTCTAACTCAACTGCTCACGTGCGCTGCACCTGCGTAATGTTATTTTGTATCCCAAGTAACTTCGAAGTAACTCGTTCTTTTTTAAAGTAACTCAGTAACTGCGAGTTACATCTCAGCTGAAGGACTTCGTTATTAACCTAGTTACAGTTTGCACACGGTAACTTAACATGTAACCGGTTCTTTTTGACGAGTAACTTCTCAATCTAATCTTTATACCGTTTTCTAAAGCTACACTAAACTATTTATTTTGTAGCAATTTTGTCTCGTGTTTTTGCTGCAACCAACCGGAATGCAAGGGATACTGTCATTGGGAGAGATGACGTTTTCCTTTGGCTCCGCGAAATAAAGGTTGCAAAATCACACTGGTTCATTCATTTCGAAGCATTTTCCAGTAACATTCACGAGCAGCACGACTGGTCACGTTCAAGAGAGCTCTCGATTGCAGCATCTTCATAGGTAGTTCATAGTGCTTTCCTTCGTCATCGTGAATTGAGGAAAGCTGGAACAGGGCGCTGCAGCGTAAAAAAATATCCCTTGTGAAATACGGTCACCGCCAGCCATCATCACTCGTCTTGAAAGTTACGAAGCAAGAAAAACAAATGAAAAATTCAGTACGATATGTTGTGCTGTTATAGCGCATATTATACGAAGTCCACCCTTAAAGTCTACCTGGACAAATTATTTAGACGTTAAAAACTGCACTCCGCAGTGTTTTTTGCCATAACAAGAGCTGTACGGATCTCGCTGCTGTACAAGGTAGACCATGAGAGAACTACCGCGTACCTGCGTCCTTCCAGCTGCAGCACAGGCAGCATAAGCTACAGATGAATATTGAATACAGCCCACGACTCTAACATGGAGTTGGAAGATCTGCTTTCCTCACTGTAGGGAATTTGACGTCGTAGAGTATACTGAGCACACAGCAGGGGTGTTCAAGGCGCGCTTTGGCACGGCCGGACGCAGTGAAGCGTCCCGAAGCAAACCGATAGCAGTATTTTTTGTCCAGTCGAAATGAATTCAATCAAATTATATGACATATCCCAGGATCATACACAGGTGTGACACCGTATTTCTCGTAGGATATTCAACTTATCGACATTGCAGTCGAAGAGACATTACTCTGAGGTGTAACACGACAAATGCTTAGCCTGATAAACTTTATTAAACGGACTGTGAAGTCCAACATAACTACCAGATTTTAAGATACCGCCATGCAAAACTTGGAATTTTGATGGCAGACACAAGTCATCACCTCTCCGTTCTTCATACGTTTCATTCATACCAATAAATTCTGAACGCTTTTAGGAACCCAAATGGAGGCGACCTTCTACGTTCGCCGAGGAGAAGCGCGGGAGGCCGTCCGGGAGTGGCGGACAGGTACGACGTCATACTGAAGTACTATAGATAATGCATTAGAGACGGGTTACTAATTACTATCAGACCCTTTCTGAAGAATAACAGCAACCCTTCAGAAGTTCTGTTTAAAAAAAGTCGCGAGTAAATGTGCCCACCCTGTGGTGTGTGGCCAAGAAAGATGGTTCTGTTAGGGTGTGTGTGTTGATTATCGAAGGCTAAATGCAATTACAGAACCAGATCGGTTTCCGATGAGAGACTCTACCGAGTTGCTTTACAGTGTTGCCCGGGCGCGGTACATAACTACCCTGGACATGACGCGTGGTTATTGGCAGATTGCAATGGATGAAACGTCACAGAAATTGACAGCGTTTGCCACGCATCGGGGCCTTTATGCTTGGAGGGTAATGCCCTTTGGGCTGCGCAATTCGGCCGCCACCTTCCAAAGGACAATGAATGAGGTGCTTAACGATCACCGTGCATATGCTGTAGCGTACATTGATGATGTCGCTGTATTTTCAACTACATGGGAGGAGCACGTGGAGCATCTGAGGGCAGTGTTGGATGCAATCGCGCGAGTGGGGTTGAAGAACAACCCGCGTAAATGTAAGTTTGCTCAGCGGCAGGTGAAGCATCTAGGTCATGTCGTAGGCTCGGGAAAGCACTCACCTGACCCCACGAGGGTTGCCGCTATTCGCGAATTGAAGTTGCCGCAGACAAAAACCGAGCTTCGACGGGTTTTCGGGCTATTTAACTACTATCGAGAATATATCAGCAATTACGCGGAAAAAGTAGCTATGTTAACGGATCTCACCAAAAAGAAGATACCGAATGTTATTCCGTGGAATTCAAGGGCACGTAATGCGTTTGAAAACGTTAAGACTTCATTATCGTTGGCCACCGAACTAAACACGATTGATCCTCGGGCGGATTACTGCCTTACTTGTGATGCTTCTGAGTGCGCGGTTGCGGCCTCCTTCTCGCAAATGATGGATGGGGATGAAAAACTATGTCGGTATCTCCGTGTCGCTTGCTTCTCCACCATGACCCACGGACCCGGTGTGCGTACAGTGATCAGAAGACAGGCGCGGAATGCTATGGGGCTTGAGGGACTGAGCCCCATCGTCCTCCTCCCGAAACTTTCCCAAGCTGCGTCAGCACCTCTACGAGAACTCTACCAAGCTGACGCTCGTGATAAACACTTCGAACAATTGAAAATCCCGTAGAAATTTGCCTCACAACGTCAGAACATGAAATCCCCGGCACCCTGCCCGACCGCTGTGCATCAAAATAAAAAAAAAGGGGGAGGGAGGGAGGTTCTGCCGTGTACACTCCTGCAGATTGAAAAAAATTCCGCTTACACACCAGAAGATCAAAGATGTGAAAGTTGGTTGGCATCGTTGCTGCGTTCGAAACCACCATTTTTTACGGAGTTTTACCAGGCGTCTTTGAATGTGTACTCAATTGAGTACATCAGGGTTGAAAGGTCTAGGAGCATGCTATGTGGTGACGTTCATTTTTAATGGTGCACCATGATAAACATTTATTTGAGTCCTCAAAAGTAGAACGTCGTCTTCACTGCGTACCGCTATGTGGCGTGAGAGGCGGACACTTTTATTGTTAAGCTTCCACCACACCGGCAAAGTTGAATAACTAGCTCTGATGATATGTGGCAGTGGGCAGACTGCAGCATAGCGTTCGCGGCAGTCGTCGCACTAACAATGATTTTCGTCCATGTCCAACTCTGGTCTCTGGGGCGGATTACTGGCGACTTGTTGGTGCGTAGCACAGCGTCGTCTCCATAGTAACGCGTGCTGCACGTGACCCGCTACGTCGTGAAAAGGAAGAAGTGACCTTACTCGCAGCCTGCCACCGTCGCCGGGCGTGTGGCGTTCGTAGCCATTGGGCGAGGAGGTCAGCCGACGCAAAACGCTGCGATGTTCGTCGTTGAAAATGGCGCTTGTGTACGCGTTTCTAGTGGAACAAGGAGCCGCTTCAGTGAAGTCAACGAGGACATTTCGTGTTCACAAGGTTGTCTTCACGTGGTTGTCCGAGGAGCAGTTTATTTCCTTCTTCCGACTGTCCAAAGCCTCGTGTATACACATAGAGGATGTATATGGAAACATGGACATGACATTGAGTGTTTCCCATGTAGGGAATGTTATCATCCGCATAAGCTGAGTTAGTGTGTTTGTAACCCACCATTGTGAAGTTAACTTCGTCTTGCACAAACATGACATTCATTTATTTATGAAATATTTGGACACTACAATAAAAAAAAAACTAGCAATACTTGCGCTATTCATTTGTATGCTTGTATGGTCATTCATTTGTATGGTCGCACCTGCCTCCTCCTCCGTCGACACCTGCCTCCGCTCCGCACATTTTGAGCTTGGCTGCTTGCTGTAGCCAGCAACTCTCTGGAAGCCTCAGCAGGCTGTGTGTCGCCCTGAGCTCTTACCCGAATAACTGCTTAGTTTAGTTGTACAACTAAAAAGGGGGAGGTCACTCGAAAAGCTCAGCAACCACACCGTAAGTTCACCAAATAACTTTATCCTCGTCAGTATAGCAATCTTCCACGCGGGGTATAGTGCACAGATCACCGTCCTCGTCTTCTACGAATGTAATGTAATAGCGAATTCCACTGGTCGTTCTAGTGCAGAAAAACCTGCACTGGCCAGGGCGCGCGTGTTCCACTGGTCGTTTCAATGCAAAGCGCATCGCATTCCGCTGGTCGTTACGGGGCGACTACACCGGGCGAGTGCAACACCAGTGCAACTCTGCCTGCACGGAGAAAATCGGCGGTGGAGACCGGAACACGGGAGTGCGCCCGCTTCCGGACGGTCCCTCCTCCTCTTTCGAATGAACATGGCGGACGAAATGGAAGTGGTTTTCGGTCTCGTTGAGGATTCCGAAAGCAGTGACAGCAGCAGAGATAGCAGTAGTAGCGAAGGAGGATCGGCGTATTTGAACGCCTTCGAAACTTTCTTTTCCCTTCCTCTGATGCGACCGAAGATTGGAAACTTCATCGACGACACCGTGCATCGGTACTCGGACAATGAGGTACGTTCCCGAGTTCTAACAGCCTCCGACGCAGACATGTATAGTACCTATCACGCAGACATGTATAGTACCTATCTTCTGATCTTTCCGTTGCAGTTCAGGAGAAACTTTCGGCTGAGCCGAGATGTGTGCGACACACTGGTGCGCGGGTTTGCGGCATCCCCCTACAACCCTGCAGGCAATCGAGGCGGATCACCGCCGAAGTCACCAGAGGAACATGTCCTCGCATTTCTCTGGTACAGTACTCTTCCGATTCGTTGATCGGTCCTTTCAGCACATATGCAGACTATAATCCAGCATGGATATTGAATTTTGATAATCACGCGAACTTGGGGAACAATACCAACATATGAGATGCTTTCTGTAGTGCTGTTGGCCTTTTTATTTCAGCTTTTGTGTGTACTCACTCGTTACATTTTAACAGAAACATACTTTAGCTCATTAACCTGCTTGTCAGCCACACAAGTTGTGTTCGAAAATGCACAGGTATGCTGGTAACAAATGCTGCATCAGAGACGTCGCTGGACGTTTCAACGTGGGTTAGACTACTATGCATCGGATAATTGGGAGGGTTGTCTCTTTCCTGCTTGACAAAGCCGGACACGTCATAAAGTTCCCCAGCGACCTAGATGCACTTGCAAGAGATTTTCAGGAGGCTAGAAGTCAGATTTTCATTTGTTTGTGTTGTTCAATGTATTAATTCATACGTACCTGATTCAATGAAGGCAACATTTCCTTAAGTTAGAGGAACGAAGACAAATACAGAGAACAGACATTACATACGATACTACACTATACATATGCATATGTAGTGTCTCTTTTCTATATTTCTCTTATTGTTCTTCAAACTCAAGGAAATGTTGCCTTCATTGAATGCCCACCAGCTCGCTTGCACACTCCTCATCTGTTCCTTCACTGATCTGATTGTTTTAAAGGTTCACAAAGGGGTTAAAATAGGTCATCCCACATTATCCATGATAAATGTAAAAGATCCAATGTGAACCCGCATTGAAAGTTTCACAGCGATGAGGGTAATAGAAGCGGAGAAAGTGGGCACCGTGAATACTGAAACCCGTGCGGCTTTGATATCACGGTGTGTGGTACAACGAGGCCATAATGTAATGAACCGTATCTATGAAGGTGTCCCAACCCCTTTAAGTTCACTGTTTTTGCTTCACTTTACAGAAAGTTGTTTATTTTGAGATGTTCTATTCTAATCGTTAACATGAGGCACCCTTTTCAAAGATTTCAGGAATCCCAGGTACCATCGGATGCATTGATGGGACCTATATCCAGATTCGGTGCCCAGCACACAAGATAAAGTCCACTTATGTAAATAGACACGATATTCCTTCTCTGACCATGCAGGGAGTGTGCGATGACAAGCGCCGCTTCCTCGATGTCACAACGGGTTTCCCGGGGAAGGTACATGATGCACGGGTTTTCAGAACCTCATCAATCGCAGAAAAGCTGCCGTACATATGTTGTGTCAACAAGTATCACATTCTTGGTGACGCAGCATATCCCTTGAGGGAGTACTTGCTTACTCCCTTCAGGGACTACGGTACATTGACAGAGGAGCAGAAGCAGTTTAATTTTAACTTCTGCAGGACGCGTGTACGCATTGAGAATGCATTTGGTATTTTAAAGCAGCGATTTCGGCAGTTGCAGCTTCTGGAATTCATCACGGTGGACCAGTCGTCAAAGTTTATACTTGCATGTTGTGTACTTCACAATCTCTGCATAAACTCTGGTGACTGTTCCATTGATGACGTTGAATGCGCTCCAGAAGTTCAAACAAATGAAGTAGTGGAAGCTGCAGATGTGCGGGAGTGTGCTCTGAGGAAGCTTGGAGAGCTTAAGCGCCTCAGAGTCATGAGGTCTATGAACCTTTAAATGTAAAACTGTTGGGGTAGGGTTTGTGACAACATTCAAGAGTTGAAATGTAAATGATGGTAAGGAAACTATACTATATATCATCTGTTATGCACTGCATGGCCACTGCTTTCTGCTCTCTTTATTGCATGCCACAACTTTGTATTACAAATGTATATTAAAAAAAAAAAAATCCTTTGCTCGTTCTGGAATTTTCCCCACGTAACCACTAACCTACTTATCTTTCGCTATGCTTACCAATTCTTGCCTGTTGTCCCGTTTCGTCCACGTGTTCGTGAACCTTTTCTGTAACCGGTCTGTAGCCTAGATAACTATGTTCACATAATCCCCTCCGCACTCTAACAAAGCAGCCATTCACTCCGGCCGTAGAAGCCCGTACGGACCCTTTCTTCCCTCCGGGCTGTTGACCCACAATTCGCATGAACCTGTGGTGGCCACCTACCGTAAAAGAAGACGGACAGCATGCCCTTTTCACGCACACGATCTCGATCATCATTCTTGCTCGCTCATTCCAGGAATAAACTTTCGCCCCATCGGACCTCTGTCCCAGTGTGGTTGCTCCTTACTAGCTCCCACATATTTGGTGACCCGAACGTCTCGCTCCTTCCTGCAACCAAGATTAAACCATGGACCAACACCAAGGCGATCACAATCCGGCCACTGGTTCTGCCCAGGTCAACTTTACCGACATCAAACTGCCAAGCTTTTGGCACAACGACCCAGCCCTCTGGTTTGTCTGGTTTCAATAAATAATTTTGCACCTTGCAAAAAAAAAGTTGTGTCTGTGTGAGGAGGTATGTTATGGAGCCCAGGCATGTGGCTTGAGCATTCACTTTATTTTATTGTTAAGGGCATCAAGAACTATATGAATTTTCTCTAGAATTTCAATGTTCTTGCGATGCCTCTGTACCCTTTCTTGTTGTCTTTCTGCTCGTTCCGCTCGCCTCCTGTCTTCACGTTCCATTCTTCTTTGTTCCTTTTTTTCTTCTAGTTCTTCCATTTTCTCAAAAAAACAGCTTCATGTCACGCATGCGTGCAGTGCTTGGCCGTTGTCTGCGCTTTGGGCGTGGTTCCCTGCCATCTCTGTCACTCTCCAGCTGTCCACTGCAAAACACAACAACTTTATTTTGAGATGGAGAGTGGGGATGTTCATCGCCAGAGGCAATACTCTACCCCATTGGTGGTGATGTGGGGAATGAGGCACTGCAAAAGGCACATATAGGCAATATATCTTGAGGACACCTATTCTAGCTGCCTGCCGGTAGATTCTGGAAAATATACTAACCCCTCCTCATTTGAAGGTGCTAATTCCTGTTCTTGAGGGGGATCAGGAATGGCAATCCCAGCCTGAGTGGTGCTGGCTTGTACGGTAGTGACAGTAGGCGAGGGGACCCCTTGTGCAGTGTGAGTGGTCGATACCCCTCTGTATGTCACCCCATGGGCGTCCCGCAAAATTTCAGGATCAATACTGTCGTCTTTGCGGAGGATTGCCTGGAGCTCCTCTTGGTATGGAACAGGGAGCGGCGAAGCTCCAGATTGACTGTTGTTTTTGATGGCATGCCTCTTGCGTCTTAATATTGTTTTTACTCTATTCTCACACTGTATGTGTGTTTTTTCGGTGCCCAATATACTTAAAATGTCCTGAGATATCTTCTGAAACATTGATTTCCTATTTTTGAAGCGTTTTAGAGGGCCAATTTTTTCGAGGTACAAGCCATACTTGTCAAGCAGGAGCTTCGTTTCTCCGTCTGTCCATTCTGCAACTAAACAAAACAAAAAATTGAGCTGGCAAATAAGATCGAATCATGCGAATTTCTGTCATTGTGTCTGTCGTCAAATAAAATGAATAATATAAAAATCGTACACATTAGCAAATTACTGGTGATGTCGTGTAGCTTGTGTGTTCACATTTAATTCACTGATACATTTGTTGTTTACGACCACGCAAGAAGTCTATGGCGTTCGTGACATGTGGAGGCATACCTGCAGTGGATCTGGGGGTTAGTTGAGCTCCAGATGGGCCGGCCTGCTGACTGGCTCCGGTACTAATGCTGCTTGCCCCTAAAGGATTTTCATTAGGTGCAGTTAGAACCGCTCTACACGTCTTTCGAAAAGAACTTTCATGGTCAGCTCTGATGTCTGTGATGTGCTTGCTTCCCTGTGTACCACAACTGGTGTATGAAGGTCTATGCCCATAAGCCCCGACTACGGGGGGCGGGGGGGGGGGGGTATTTGCACCTCCGGAACTTCCCAGGGTGGGCTAGGCCCCGTCCGAAACTCCCCCCAGAGACAGGGCGCAAAACTTATAAAACGAAGACGAATACAGATAACGCTACATAACGCTACAGATATCGCTACATAACATACGCTACATAACGCTACAGATATCGAAAAGTAGAGAATGCAGCTATTTCAACTTACCATTTGTGCTGCACATTGTAAAAAGCAAACGCTGCGCTTCGTCATTATCCAAGCACAGTTGATACACACCGTCCATGCCGTCCATGCTGTTCTCGGTTTCGGTTTTCGCGGTTTACCAATGTTGCCTGCCTGGTCAACGGCACAGCTGCCAACATAGGTGGCGTTGAAGATTGTTTGGGGCAGAGCTCTGGTTCGGGGCAGCGCCGCTGCACTGAAACCCTCTCGGATGTTCCGCTGGGCGGTTTAGTGTAGTTGCACTGGCGGAGAGCGCCCCTCATTGTGGCGAGGGTGTTACACTGCTCTACGGTGCACCAGAACGACCAGTGGAATTCGCTATAAAATAAAATACGCAATTAATCCTCAACACATGTTGCGCGTGAAAAGAAAAAGAGACAGCTCCGAGCACCGAAGGATTCTCTTCGAGCCGATGACGGCAGCAGACGACACTGCACTGCAATCGCATTGGCTGATTCGTGTCTTACGTGCTCATCTAGCGAAGTATGTGCAAGAAGGTTTCTTTCCACGCGGTAACCAAATTTATATTTCTTAGAGGTAAATACAAAGTAAGTTAATGTCGTCAAATTTAGGCTTTTTGCTTGACAGACTTGCGTCTGCCATCGAGAGTAGCGTCATTGCTCCTCGCGCTGGCGAGGCTCGCCTACCCAGCAAACGACGGTGGCCTTACTGACCACTTCAGACCGTGCGTCGGGAGCACGCGCTTGCCCGACGGTGGGCGTTGCCACGTTATGCCGACGCACCGATGCAATGGCCAGTAATCCGCCCCTGGTCTGGTCTTGCTTGATGACAATACACACTCTGGTCTCCCTTCAAATCCGCGTATTGATCTTTCGCCTTTGGGCCAGGATCTTTCGCGGTGGAGGGAGGCGAAAGGGAGCCGGTCCTTCATTTTTGGAGAAGGGCCCCTTGATAACGCGGTCCGCCCCTGGGTGGGCCGTGTCTTTGAACGCGCGGCCGATAACAAGGTCGTCGGGGCAGTACCGCTTGCGGTGCTGTTCCGGGAAGATCTTTTCCTGATCTTTCGTCCATGAGTTCGTTGTTATCTATCTTGTAGGACTGTAACGTAAAGTTAGTGTCTGTTCAAAGGGGACTACCTCCATAGGTAGCTCTCCTGCTTGATGACAATACACACGTCCATGAGTACTCTGTTCGACCTTCTTCGAAGAAAGCAATGGTAGGTATGTCATCCGCTTCTAATATCCTTCGTGCTGCTGTCCCACGAGCAACTCTCCGTGAGTTTTGGTTTGTTGCGAGGTGGCATCTAGCACGTACATCAATCCCAGACCTGCCGTGAGCTCGTCTTCGGGTGTTGGCGTTGCGATGGTTGTAGACTAGTGCGTTTGTTGCGTTAAAGGGAGCCAGCCAATATAGCTGGTCTTCCACGATGATGCCAATACATAGTACTCTGTTTCAATTAGACGGGTTACTAATTACTATCAGACGCTTTTTGAAGAATAACAGCAAGCCTTCAGAAGTTCTGTTTACATTTTCGTAACCTGTAACAATATATGCAAGGTAAATATAAATGGTAGCGAATGCGGGAAAAAATACGAAATCTGTGTTAGCAACCCTGCGCCCTTCATGATACAGATACACATGCGAGCGTTGTTGTTGAGGGGCAAACTACGAAGGTAAACAAAAATAATTTAATCGGAGGCGCGAATAATGTCTGTACTAATACAATATGCATGTTTTAATGTAGCAATTCGCGCGGTCTGCCAGTAATACGTAAGACTATAGACAGAGCCGAGTACTCTTCCGGTTCCTGTCGCTCTCCATGTTGTGAGCTACGAGTTTGCTGTACGTTGACCGCGCACTTTGTGACTGTTCATAGCCGTTTTCTTCTTCATCGTCGTCTTTTCAATTTCAAACCACCAAGTTCAACTTGGGACATTCCTCGGGGGAATGCCTTATTTCAGGACAGTAGCCAGCTATTGCTTTATTTGAGTGTCAAGAATGTGGACAGTACTGACTTTTGAGCTGTCGGTTCCTCTTCCTGCCTTTGCGACGTTTGTGGGCGCGTGTGAGGAAGTCTTCAAAGCCAACGTTAAGACATTTCTCACCTCCATTCGGTCAGGTCCAAGCTGTGTGAAGCGTTGGACATACTTGTGCCAAAGACATTGAGTTTGTGTTTTTCATCCGTGTATGACGATCTATTTCACTTTTTTCTGAGGGTAAGACTGTTCTGGTTTGCACGAGAAAGGAATGAGGAAGTACGAAGTAGTACGTTACGTCAGAAGGCACTGCAGCAGGCAGCGAGACTAAGTTCGTAATCTCTGCACGTTGTTGTGATGTAACCAGAAGTTTTCTTTCCATGCAAAGGGATATGCCTGGTTCTGTTGTCTATCCAGTGCTTTCACTTGTAACCTAGATTACACATGACCTCTTGTAATTCTTTCATTCCTGTGAAGCATACGACTTGTCAAAGTGCACTTTTGCACATAGTTACTTACTGTGTTATTTGTATTTTGACAGCCATGCAGAGTTCAGTAGTCTGTGCTGCCAACTATTTATATGTTTAGTGTTTAGAGAAACCCACTTCTCAGCTGTACCATGCGACTTTCTTCTGCGCAAAAGCAATGATTTGAGGAAAGAGCAGCAAAAATTGCGCGCACATGTGCTGACTTTAAAAACTGAAGCATATGCTAATAAACTAAGAAAAAGACACCCATTTCTGCTATCAGATAATTCTTGCCATAATGCTACATGCACAGCCGCATTGTCCTTTCGTAAAGAAAGCACAGGACGAGGGCACACAAATTCCTTTAAGCGAGCAGGGAAAAGGCTTAAGACCTCAGGAATGTATAAGACCTCAGGGATGTATAACCCCTGTCCGTCTGCGTCGTTCTTGCGTTGGACACGGGACACGGCATTGGACTATCAAGGAAGTCGTCACAGCGCAGTGATTTACGCAATTCGCAGTGACGATTGCTTCATACCTTGGGAGCGCCTAGGTACCATTACTGTAGCATCACCTACGTACTTTCGAACGATGGCGCAAAGGAGAAAGCACGTGGTGTCAATGACGTGTCGAATCGATGTGGTTTCCCGTTAAAAAAAGTACACCGACGTCGCTGAACGGCAGCCAATGCGAAGATTGTGCGCTATACGCTATTGTGCGCTGTATCATTCGGCTTAATCCTACGGCGGCTGAACAATGTTGTGGGAACGGAGAGCGGTTGAAAAAGTTACGTCGTCAATGACGTAGTGGTATTCTGATTCTTGTCGCCGAAGATAGTGCTCCAAAGGGCTGTCCATGGCGCGTTTCTGGGCTGTCCCGGAAGAGGCCGGAATTCTCAAAAGATTTAATATCGTTCGGGTTCGCAATGCGTGGAACTGGTTGCAACTCTAGTCAAGCCAATGATCGTTAAAGTCTAGCTAATGATCAGCTTTTGAGTGTATTCTCGCAAACAACAACAACAACAAGTGGGGTGTTTCATCGGCCAGCGACGATACTCTACCCCATTGCTGGCTGTATTGTCCTACGGTGGCTAGAAGCTCTAAAGGGGCTTTCAGGGCACAGCGTTGGTGGATCGGATTTGGCCACGGTCCAAGTCATTTTGACATACTGGAGGGCGAGAGCCCATAGCTGATTTAGAGACACTGAAAGCGTGGATCCGTACAGTTGCTAGTGCGGACAATGGAGAAGATGTGCTCGAGATGTGTTATAGTAATAGTATAGTATAATAATACTGTTTGAAGCTGTCTTTGTTACTGTCCCCTTCACCATAGACGGTCATTTTTGCCCCTATCGATCAGTAGGTGCAATAATATCTTTTCGATGGAAGCCTTTCTTAATATGTAGGCTCATACTCGACCGTGTGAATCCACTTGACGCAAAAGTCATCCATACTCTTAAAACTGAACTTCACCACGTAGCACGCTCCTAGCCAACCATCACCCCGAATGACATGGTTCTCGCCCTAGATTTGTTGAAAACGGGAGGAGGAGCCTATTTTCTGCCGTGCATAATGCCCCAAAATAGGCTCCCCCTCGCGTTGTCAACATATCGGGGGCGAGAACGTTGTCATTCGGGATGATGGTTGCCTACGAGCGTGCAATGTGGTGAAGGTCTTTCTTTAAGAGTGTAGACAACCATCATTCCTAATAATATCATTCTGTCCTGATTTGTTCAAAACAGGGGGGAGGCGCCTATCTGGGACAAGATAATCTGCCCCGGTTAGGCGCTCCTCCCATTTTCAACAAATCAGTACACAGTATGATATCATTCGGAATGATGGTTGGCTATGAGCGTGCTATGTGGTGCGGTTCTGTTGTAACAGTGCAGTGCAACCCAAGAGTTCATGCGGGTAGACTGGCGGGTTCAGGTGTCTGTCCCGAACAGCGTCTGAATTGTTGAGTGTAACTATTTTGCGTAACCTGTTGAGTGTCTTCGGTGTTGCTTGTAGTTACTCTACTTGGCTGATGGATTTTGCAGCACCCTGTAGGCCTATAGGCAAATAAACAACCAAGAAAGTACGCGACAGCGTCTATTTACCATTACTTGAGTTCCGAGCTATCGCTTGAAAACAGAGTAAAGCAGTATAAAGCTGTAATATAAGAAAATTTATCTGCTCGACATACTGAGCCCTCATTACTCTAACGTCCCAATTTTCGTCCTAACTGCGGTTATAGTTTTTTTAGAAAATTAAAATTCAAGGCGTCTGGCAACATTGTGTCGCAGTCACCACCAACTGCGTGTCGGTCGTCAACTACGGCGCAAAAATTCATTGGATCCGCGCAACAATGAGTCTAAAACAAACGACGTCGGCTACGCAGTCATCACGAGCAGCACAAGAAAGTAGGGCACATATAACACAGTTGCTTGACAGCTTACAGATTATTTCCAACCAGATGTCGTCCAGAGACATTTTACCGCAATTTTACTCGCAAATTAGATCTATTCAGCGTTCCCTGTCACATATAGCTCCAATAGCTCGGTGTACAAGCAAGAAAGGAATTGGGACTCGGCCACAAAATAGTCACGAAGGTATTTGTATATGCGTAACCTCTCAGCTGTCAGGAACATGTGTATGAAATATCTCCCTCCAAAAATTGCGCAGTTCGTCAAGTGGGAGCTCTTCAGCAACGAATAGTACACAAAGAGAGAGAGAGAGAGACAGGCAGACAAAGGCACCGACAGACACACAGACAATGAAGAGATGGGGGCGATGCCGGCCAGTAGGCTGGGCGCTGCGTAGGGTAAAAGGGGGACGGACGTCTGCATGCATCCCGCGCTCCAAGATCTCGCGTTCCAACTTGTGGACGGGGCAGTTCATAAGTAGGTAGTGTAGGGCAGCACGCACATTGCATGTCGCAGAAAGGTCGCAGAACACGGCCGAGCCGCTGCCTCATAACTGCATGGGGTAAACGGAACTTTCATCCGCATGCGGTGAAGAAGGGACCCAAGCAGCACACCGATGTCGGGCCAACATCGGTCCAGTGTGCTACTGCCGACAGCCCCTATGTCGGTCCAGTGTCCGCTTTGCAACATCCCCCTAAGTCGGGCCGATGTGGCACCCGACATTCTGCCGACAGTGTATGCCACGGTACGCCCGATGTCAGACCGATATTGTTCTGCATATACACGGCTAGTTTTTTCATAGCTACAATGCAAAAATAAGCCAAACATTGCGATGTTACTTGTACATGCAGCTTTGTCTTTGTTTTTTTCTACTCTGTATTTGCAAACTCGTGCCACAACCTCATTTTGCGTTTCTTGTGTATCAAAAGCAATCAAATGAATATTATGTAAGGCAGATTATATGATAGACAAATTGTTTATTCTTTGTTCCGCTCCTTCCCGCCCCCTTCGCGATCTTTTGCGCGTGCGAGGTATCGACTGACACCGGCTGCGATTTCTTTGTCAGTCACCTGCATCTTGAGCACATCCATCCGTTTATGGACAACACCTTAAAGAGAGAGAAACAAAAACAGGAATGAGAACGAGTGATTACTGAACACTTTAAACAAGAATGAAACATTTCGGCTCAGTAAAGAAACCACAGATAGAGATATATTAAAGACTTCTCATTGCCGAACATATTTTGCAAAGAACCTATAGGAAGCCATTGTGCTATAAGGACAGTTAGGGGCTCATTATTTTATTTCCCGCATCACCACCAGCAATGAGGTAGAGTATTACCCCTGGTGACGAAACTCCCCAATCATCTTCTTGTAATAAAGTTGTTATAAGGACAGTTTTTACCTGACTTGAAACTAATGGGGATAAACTTCTTCCTATACCCTCTTTATCCTCCTAAACTATCAAGAAATCCCCCAGGCCAAACAAATGCAGGACTGGCTATGACAAGGCCTGACAGTCCCTCCATCAGACATCACTGTCAGTCTGTATGTGGTGGGTACATTATTAGTGCTGCATACTGTATGCAAGCAACAAAGTCTGAGGAGACAATGAGAGAGCTTTTTTAAAAGACAACACAGTGACATATGTGAATTTCTGGGAAAGCTACGTTAACATTTGTTCACCCCTGCAATGAGACAGTAAATGCACACTGCATGCGGAATCTAAAGGTTGCAAGCTCACACATGAGGTCCAAGCACAGGCTGAGGAACGGTGCCTCTAATTCGGTTGAATATAGCCCACTTGCACCTTTTTGCAATTTTTTTAATAACAGATATGTTATGGCAATCCACCAAATCGTACAACAGGCCTACCTTCAAGGATGTATATGCAAAACAGTTTTGCAATATTTTTGAAAACTGTGACATATTTGCGAGAAAAGCAGCAGAAATGAATCGCCCTCATTTTCATCCGAGCTTTCACATTTTTCTTACATGAGCATTCAGCGAAAATAATTATTTTTCGCCAGTGATCATCACGCAGGTGACCTTCACCATAAAAAATTACCCGTTAGACTGATGACCACCAAACCTGTGATGTGGATGGGACCCCCTTGCTTGACCTGACATGAATTTGGCCAGCAACTTTTTAGGATTATTCATGTATAGGTTCATGTATCCATTTTTTGAGCTGCATGGAAACCAACCAAGGGAAACCATTACAGACATAAAACATACCCAAGATGCAGGAGAACAGGCGTGAGCCTCTGAAGGCCTTCTTTCCGTTTCTTCCTTCAACTGTTATCTGCTGTTGCAGAGCCTTTTTGGTGCAGGTTTCCATAATTATGCGCACAGCATCATTCATGCTGTTTCCTCCCAGGACAGCAAGCCTGTCAAGCTGAAAGGAATAATGCTAATGCTGAGTTCTTGACCAAGAGAGCCTTACCTCACGTGGCCACATATTTATTCCGTGGGCATTGAGTAATTTGATGTTATGAACTTCATGGCCCTATTTTGGAATGGTTCCGAGCAATACGTGAAAGATCGTGTGTACCCAGTAAATGTGGTGCATAAGAGCCTGGTACTACTTGTACTTACAAGGTTTTCTCGTATTGTGGAGTCCTGCCAGTGTCTGCTCTAGAGTCTCCCACTCCTCAAGGCTTGTGAGAGGCACTGGGATAATATCCTGCAGGGTACCATTGGACAGTGCCGCTGCTGCCGTTCCCCTGCCCTCCAATAGAGCAACCCTATGCGAGAGGTCTCGCAAGGCTGCTTTGATGTCGAGCAGGAGTTTCAGCGACTTCTTCTCATATGCTGCAAAACAAAACACCTCATTATATGCATCCCTCATCTTAAAGATTATTTTGATTATAATGTAGTGGAAACAGCAACCTCCACCTCTGTCACGCACAGCAACCGAAATGTGACATGTGTTACTCAAGACAATAATTACAAACTTAAGCAGCACCTCTTTTACCACATGCCTGCCATGTCACGCGCACTTGCATAGTTACCCGCCTGCACAGAGTTGCGCGGAGACTCTGCGTAGGATTCCAGCTTACACTGTGTAATTTAAATTTTAGGTTTAGGAAATTAAGGAAGAAAGATAACCGTTCAATTATACCCCCTTAACATTTGCAAATTGCTGCAAATGCATTGTGTGTAAATGGTAACACCTTATCGGTGCACGTTGTCTGCTAACTGTTTACGGCATGGAAAGCAGCGCCAACTCCTTCCTGTCTCTATGGGAATCACTGTGTATGAGAGAGAGGGCTTGGCAGGCAGTATGTCGCTCATTTGACAGGAATTATGCGTAGGGGAGCGCTTCCAGAGCCCACGACAATGACAGGTTCTCCAGATCTGTGACTTCAGCGAAGTCACATGTTTGGTAATGATGGGGTGAGTACTGCTTCAGTCTTCCTCAGGAAATTAGGGGACTGCTTATAGATGAAATTTCATAGGGCAAGAGAACCCTGGGGACTCACCAGAGAGGCTCCCTTCAGTGTCTGGTTGCGGAATACTGGTACTGTTGCGGCTAGTGTTGCAGCCTGGGACATCACATATGGGCAATTGCAAAATAAAAAGAAGCAGGTTTTATAATTAATGATGATATAGCCCTACAAGATGACTTACCAGGTTGTGCGGTCTCCAAACTACTGGCACCACTCCAGTGACCCGTGCTGCCACTTCCATCATCACCTGTACCTATAACCAGGAAAAGGGGACTCATTCTCCATGAGTGATACCAAAACTGAAAGAGCAGTTAATTAGACAAAAATATTTACTGTGATATGCTCCATTTAGGCTTGTCCTACTGCCACTGGGGCTATTGCTGTAGCTGGCACCACCACTACCTACAATGAGCAATTGCAAAGAAAGAGAAGCACATTTTAAATTCAAGGCACAATAAAAAAAAAATAAACAACAATGCCAATGAAATAACAAAAAGCCATACTTCATTCATCAGATAGTTCAACAACCGCCATGAAAACTATGTTTTGCCGAAAACTTTTGTTATCGCGATACTGAATTTGGAAAAGCACCATGAAAACATAATTATGAGCTTTCGCCAGCATGCCTTTACTGGACGCTGCAACTGCGCTTGTTCACACTAATGCTGCCAAGACTAAGAGGCACATGTATAAAGAATATACTGTTCCCTGAAATAGCATGGTGTAAGAAGAGCCTTACTGTGTCCTTCTGTGCGACGGCTGCTTCCAGTCTTTGTGCACAGCTGTGATCTGGGCACAGTACATTCTCCAATGTCAGTAGCTGCATAAATGTAATGGCAACGTGTCAATTATTTCAAAAGTGCACCAAGTGAGTAAGAAGAAAATCATCTTACGGGGAGTTGGCATCCGCATTCTCTTCTGTGCCCCCTGACTTGTCTCATCAGGACAAAGCGGACTTCCGAGTGCACCCTCTTCCTGCTCACTGGACACCGACTCCAGGTTCGAGGTGTACTCAGCTTCACGAGCCAATCTTTTTGCTTTCTTGTAGCTGTCTGTAATGTAGAATCATGACAAACTGCGAATCCTACGCTTGACAATATATACGGTTTGTGTAACAATAATTACATTTCGATCGCTTCATAAAAATAGAAGACTGGGGTTATATTGACCAAAACTTTGCAGACAGATAGCCATTTGTCTGAGGTTTTATTGGAATTTTTTGCAAGCATTACAGTCCTGTAAATAAGGGATTAAAAATCAAAGTCTCATCCCATGCATTCTCAATGGCCAATCTCACTCGAATGTCTCTGAAAAACTGCTATTCCTTCTTCTGTCTGCTTCACTTTCATGCCACCACAAACAAGCGACGATGTCTACACCAGTGAAATATGTTGACCTTGTGGTTATACACTAATCCTCTTCTTTACAATGTGCAATCTGTCTGTGGGGTTGGATTTTGCTTGATTTTTAATTTTGTTCCCACAGAAACAGTTTGCAAAAAATTCCAACAAAACTTCATACAAATGGGCATCAGTTTGCAAAGTTTGGGGAGGAAGAAAACAAGTATTTTGTATTAACCATGCGACCGAAATGTGTAATGATTGCTAGACTGACCCTGTAGAATGCACCATAAAGCCAAGCATTGAATGAGACAGTGGTTACAACGAAGAGGCTTGTTATGCACTTACTAGTAGAAGTCATGTATTCGCATGGGCACAACTGCCAGTCCTTGTCTGGGTCGCAGCACTCTTTGACCATCTGTGCTATTCTTGCGTTCGGCGTGTTTCTCGGCCACAAACACAGTTTCCCAGCTATCAGCCATTTTGTTGGGACAAAATCTACCGTGTCCTTTTCGAACTTCAGTATCGTGTACTTTTTACTGCATTACATCAAGACAACAACATCAATCAACATGTGACGGGAATATAAGGGAATAACTAACTTGCTAAAACACAAAAACACGGGAGCTACTAAATCACGAATAGGGAAAAGTTTACAGAAGCTCACCTCATTTCGTGGCCGAAGGAGAAATTGGCGGTACACAAGTTCAACGAAAAGATCTAGCTTACTACGAGAGATATGACGACCATGTGACAGACGTCAACACCGCCCGCAATAAAGGAAAGGAACAGGAAGTGGAAACGAACTTGATGATGATGACCACTACGAATGCGAAGCGTTGAAATATTGCATTCGTTTCGCTATTTATCTTTTTCTTTAATTACTTCGACAGGTGTATAAAAGTTTCAAACTGCCCTGATCATCGTTTTTTTGCTGTTTGTTGGTGTGTTACTATGGTTACGTTCTTACCACCATAGAGCGACAGAGCTTCCCGTTGACCTGCTTGACGTTTCCCGGTTTCATCGGCTTATTCTGTTTTATGACATGTGACAAAGATATTTATGTTGATAATTTCCCTTACGTCTTTTAAGTTTTCCTGAACATGACAATGAACCACATATTACGAATGGTCACTTTTTTATATTCTGATTAGTCTGCCACGTAAGCTGCCACTTAGCTCCTGTTAGCAATATGTGTCCTGCCCATTTTTTAAAATTTTCCAGAGTGTGACAATGACTGTTTGCTGGAATGTTTTGGCGTGGTATGCGACAGACATTTAATTGCAAGGTCCACATGCAGAATATGTTGTGTGTGGCTTATGAACTGTTGTTAGATTCTCAGGTATCATGATTGAGCGTGCAGCACAGAAACATCGTTACCGCATTGCCTGGACCTTATGCAGCCTTATCATTCCCTGAAGTGTTCTCCAGTTGATGGTAATTGTCACAGTACACAATAGTGGTAAAAGCACAGGCAACAAATTAAAACTTTGGATACACATCGGCAGGATATCGGTTTCACACCATGCGATATTGCCAACTTCATACCGACTTTGAGCCGATAATCTATAGAAGCAACTGGCTTTCGAATAGTGACTTGAAACTATGTTTTGTCATCACGAATAAGTATTGTATTGTTTCTGAAACAAAAATTTCTGGAGAAACAAGGTTTAAAAAAAAAAAGATTCAGCCGAGATCCAGCCGATACTGCCGACACCTCTCGTCATGTCGGCTGGAAGTTGGCAGTGTCGGGCCAACCTTCGTTAGACATGCCCAACCTTGTGCCGATGTCGGCCCAACATCATGTGCTGCCTGGGGATGCGTAATGTCGCGGAAGGGCAAAGGGTGGAAACAACAGTGAGAGAGACGGGTCTAGGGCTCCACGATAACGTAGTACACTGCTCATATTTTTTGTGTATATCTTATTGGGCATTTCATGGTAATTATCTCATTCTTTTTTGTGTGGCCCTCCATGAATGATGTCGTCTAAGGTCAGGGGCCTCTGCTTTATATCTCTATTACTTCTTGTTACTTGGCTACCAGGACGGCTACAATGGAAATCACCGTGCGGAACTCACTCACTTGATGCGCACAAGCACATTGCTTCATCAAGACGCACTTCCATTTGAGAAGCCATCTCTTCAGACACAATATTGCCACGAGTCATCTTCGAGAAACTTCCAGGGCAGGCGCGAAACGGTACATCTCATCCCGGCGCATGCTGAAGAAGAAGAAAGAAGCTTCCAGACACATCGCCTGCTCTCTGGCAA
This sequence comes from Ornithodoros turicata, assembly GCF_037126465.1. Lineage (NCBI taxonomy): Eukaryota > Metazoa > Arthropoda > Arachnida > Ixodida > Argasidae > Ornithodoros > Ornithodoros turicata. The sequence continues at coordinate 52,651 of NW_026999391.1, forward strand.
ACGCACGTGCTGTTTCTAGACTTTTCGGCGCGACGCTTAAATGCTTGTGCGCTCCAGGCTGGAGCATTCATGCTTTGGACTCAGTTGAGTTCAAAGAGCTATCACTCTTGTGCTTTTGCTACCAAGTAGTTTAATAAACCTGTAGCATCTTCGCCGCCTAAAGACGACGAACGCCCAGCTCGCTGGAGCGAGCGACGACGAGCGCTCAGCAGACCCGAGCGCGAGCGCCTGGAATAAATCACTTTCAGTTCTGACACAGAACTACCTGGTTGTGGCGCCTTCCCCGCTCCCGAAGCTCGGTTCCACCATGTGCATCTGGATTTGGTTGGGCCGCTTCCCATCTCGCAGGGTAACCGATACCTCTTCACCTGTGTTGATAGGTTCACCCGTTGGGCGGAAGTGCTACCGATCCCCGACGCCACGGCCGACACTGTTGGTCGTGCATTCCTCTTCGGTTGGGTCGCGCGCTTCGGCTGCCCTGGCATCGTCACCACAGATAGAGGTCGCCAATTTACCTCCCGTAGCTTCGGAGCCCTCCTCTCTGCCATCGGCGCGAAGCATTCGAAGACCACGGCCTACCACCCTTCAGCGAACGGCATGGTCGAACGTCTGCACAGGCAGCTGAAAGCCGCCATCTGCGCGAGACGCGACTCGGCGAATTGGGTCGATCACCTGCCCTGGGTGCTCTTAGGTATTCGCTCTTCCCTCAAGCAGAACCTCCAGTGTAGCCCCTCGGACTTGGTATTTGGTTGCCCGCTGAGGCTTCCCGGCGACTTCCTCAGCTCCCCCTCCCCCGCGCCTCCCAGTGCTCATGACTTTGCCGCACAGCTTCGCGACCATTTCCGGGATCTTCAGCCCGTTTCCCCACGCCAGCCCACTAATAGGAAGATCTTTGTCCACCCGGACCTCAAGACCTCTTCTCACGTCTTCGTTCGCGCGGACCACGTTAAGCCGCCACTCACCCCAGCGTACACTGGTCCCCACCGCTTATTGGTGCAAGATGAGAAGACGGTGACAGTCGACATCAATGGCCGCCCGGAGTTACTCACGAAAGACAGAGTCACGCCCGCCTACTTCGACGCACTACTCTCTCCCGTCCATCTTCCGGAGTCGCCTCCACCTTGCCCGGTTCCCCGATCACTACCCTCCTGAAGAAAAGTCTCCTGGCATTCTCCTCTGGTTACCTACCAGTCTAGGGGGGGGGGAGGCCTGTAGCATCTTCGCCGCCTAAAGACGACGAACGCCCAGCTCGCTGGAGCGAGCGACGACGAGCGCTCAGCAGACCCGAGCGCGAGCGCCTGGAATAAATCACTTTCAGTTCTGACACAGAACTAGCTGGTTGTCAGCTCTTTCTTCCGTGGCACCTTTGCCACAAACCGTTTGCTGTTTATTCGACGACTCGCCGGCCCATTTCGCTTCGTGACAATATAATTCAAGTGCGGTGGGATGTTCTGTCTGTAGCCGCGTGACTAAACATTGATCATAAGGTTCGTATCGTAGTAGCACAAAAAATAATGGCGTTAAATCTTTTGGACGGCAACGCACTGCAGAAAAGAGGACTGAAAATTCACGCATCCAAAACGAAATAAGCGAGCGCAGAGTCGTAATGTACTTCCTAAGCCTCTAGGATCTCTTCATAGTCAATAGCCATAAAATGCACATATAACTCGCGGATGATAAAAGCAGTGATTCCCCGTTTTTTATATTACCAATCAATCAATAAGAGCATTCAGCGCGTTCTCAAACGTCGGCCGCTCGCATTGGTATTCCGCCTCAGCCCGTTTAGCGAGCCCCTTGAAGCTGAAGTTATTCTGCAGTGTTGCGGATTTGGCCGCTCAAATCGGATTTAAATCAAATCCGCATTTTTTCTAAAGGTAGTAAATCAAATCCAAATCAAGTCCGGATTTAATTTTGAGACGTTAAATCAAATCCTTTTAAATCCGGATTTGTTTTTCTGGACCTAAATCAAATCCACTTTTAAATCCAGATTTATCGAATCTTTTGACAAATCCGGGAGCCAAAATTCGTGCAGTAGCATTACTAGACCTATAACCGTGCCTACAAATTACTAATACTGCACGTATTCACTAAACAACGCTTAAATAACAGCGTGACGTGGCACAAAGAGCAATAAATTTCGTCTGATTGACGAGGATATAAAGGGCCAACCTATCAATCCGCTGGCCGAAATTTTATTCATATTTTAGGACAAATTTTTGAGTTTAGAAAGACAATTTCGGTTACGTCTGCTCGGCGTGTACCAGACTATCAGTCACCACGCATCAGCCTGTGTCATGGGCGGATCCAGACGCTCGGTTTGGGGGGGGGGGGGTTTCTTTGTTGGAGCGCGTAGTGGGGGAGGGGGAGTGGGAAATTCAATGCATAAACTGACGTTTTCTTTTGGGGGGGGGGGGGGGCGATTGGAGGGGAGCAATTTGACGAGTTGCTTCTACTTACAGCCGTCTGCTCGCTCTACCACAGGAGGTATATAAACGATATCTATACCATTTGATAGAGAATGATTTAGCGGTTCTAATGAATCTACCTTCAATTGAATGCGTGTACCCGCTCCATAAAAGTTCGAAATCGTACATTTTTTGCCGGAAGTGCTGTGTTCGGGAATTTTTTCGTAGCTCCCCTTTAAAGTAGGAGTCACGGACTTTTTCCGCGTGCTGTCTTGAACCCGTAGTTTTTATCAGCCAAATTTGAAGGATGTGGTAAAACAAGAAGCGCGTTGCTATGAGGTCAAAGTTGGGAAAAAATTCGAACCAACATTCGCCGCCGCAACCTTCCGCCTCTCCATATCGAAAACTGTTCATCGGATGGAGCTCGAAATTGTTGCATTTGTCATCAATCGAGATGCTACCTAACATATATTTTTTTTTCATGTAAATTAAAAATGTCAATTTCCCACCCTTGTCGATTTAAAATGGAACTACCCAAGAGTGGACAGAAGGCGACCTCACTGTGTCACCTCTAGCGTACGCACGCCCCGTGCGGGCAACGGGCATGCCGAGCGTGCTCCCTCTTAGAGGTTGAGGACGCGCAGCCATTTCGGATCGTTGGGATCGTTGAATGTGGATGTTGTATTTCACGCGCGACCAGCCGCCGTACGATTAGCTGGAAGCTAACACCGGCCGCGTCTTGGAGGGCATGAGCACTTCCCACAGAGCTATAGGCAGTCTCGAGCATTGCCCGAGCCCAGAGCTGCGTCGGCCTGCAGTGTGATAGCATTAGATTCCTCCTCACGAAAAAAACTTGTCCTCCGTCATTTAATTCCCCGTTGGCTCAGACGGCTCTCCTCGCCGGCGCGTAGCCGACAGCTGGCCACTCCGCCGCGCGGAATTGCGCAATACCAGTGGAAGAGGAGCGCAAAGGGAAGCCCAACGAAAATACATGTAATGGATGAATGATGGGAGTTGAGTTGAAGGCATCCAGAAAGAAAATAGTAAAATTTTATCGAAAATCAGCCGTACTTTCTGTTGCATTGCCAACACGTAATTCGTTAAGTGCCCTTAAATTTTTGTGTTACACCAAAATAGAAAAAGTGATACTGATAAAAATGCATTGAATCGTAGATGATTGGCTCACTCTGGGAGGGGCGGTGCACAACCCCCAACTCCATCATCACGTATCGTGTTGGTGTTGACTCGGGCTTCACGGGGCATGAACAGTGTGGAGTTGGTAGGTATGGTACACCTTCCCAAAAGTGGATTTTGGGTCAGGAACCTCCTCGTCATTTAGCACCGGGCGAACACGCCTGAGTGAAGGAGTTCCTATCGTGGGCCTAGGCTCAGCTACGCCCAAAAACACGTGTCTGCATCGATTTCTACCATCAGTACTCAAAAGACCACAGGTCGTTGGTTACTATACCCTGAGGGTCACAATTAAATGGATCGTTAATAAATTGTGGGACATGTTACGAATACTTTACGAATGTAGCCCATGGGTCTATTTTAATGCTGACATTTCGGGGCTTTGTAAAAATTTTCCTCGCGCAGTGCTGGCTGTTGTAATCAAGGAAGAAGAAAAAAAGGGTATGCGAGTAAGAGTGGCACATCTTGCCATGATTGTCCGTGGGAGTAGGAAAGGCTTGCCTTCCCGAAATCATGAAATGGTAGGATGTGATATATTTATTGTTCGTTTTCACTTTGTTTTGTTCGTGAATGGGTGTACCCATATGCGTTCAATATGATGGCGAAGACCAAGAATTTCGCGACATGATTTGGCAAGCTTGAAACGGGTCGTGCTGGAAGACTCACCTAGAGGTCTCCGGGAAAGGTGCCCTCCAATCGACAGAATAACGTTAACTGCGTTCAAAGAACTGCACGTGGTGTTCCCTCGGTGCAGTGAGGGGAAGTGATTGGAACAAAATGGCTACTCCTGTCGCTCTGGGGAGAGGATGTCGCTAGTGCGTGTGCAAATTTCAGACAAAGTCACATCAATTCGCGTAGAATGCGAAACGGTGCTTCGCTCAATTTCAAATCCATGCATCTTGTGAGGGAGCTTGGCGAAATCCACGCGCAAATCCGCTGAAAAAGGGGCGATTCAATCCAAATCCAAATCATTCGTGGAAAATGCGATTGAATCCAAATCCAAATCATTAGTTGAAAATGCGATTCAATCCAAATCCAAATCATTAGTGGAAAATGCGATTCAATCCAAATCCAAATCCTGCCCATATTTTTTTGCGCAAATCAAATCGCAAATCAAATCCGCCAGCCCTCCTGTGGATTTAAAACCGGATTTAAATCAAATCCGTGGATTGAAATCCGCAACACTGCTTTAAAGAGACTGCCACATCCGTCCAGGTTGAATCCGAAACTATAACGCCGTTTTTTTTTTTCATCCCTCTACAGTAACGTCGACACCAAAGTAAATTCGACACCAAAGAGCGTAGTAGTTTTCGTGCGATTTGATACAATGCATGGTAAGAGCCGGCGTTGAGAATATGGTGAGTTTGTGCTTCTGGACATCACACAAAAACGTCACACGCCAGGGTGGTAGGCAGAAAATATTTCGGGGGGGGGGGGGGGGGGTTCTATGGGGACTTTACAAGGAGGATGAGGATTTTCCCCGTGCTTCCCTTTCCCAAATGCACAACGAAAGGTACAATTCCGGGGAGGGTTTGGACCCCCTAAACCACCCCCTGGTTAGTGCCCTGTCACACGCAAATGTCCAATCAGGGAGCGCTCTCTTGTGACCAGCGGGCGGGCGGACGTCTGCTAGTCGCGAAGACTCTGTGATCATGTCATGAATATCACTGCTGGACTATCGCCAGACGTGCTAGCACCGTGGCAGAATTCATATTCATAAGCCAAAGGCGGCGTATTTATCTAGCACTTTTCACTGAGCGTATATTGCGGAATTGGGATTGCGGTGTGAACGCGAAGCAGATGAACTCGGAGACCCAGGAAGAAGGAAAACTAAGGAGGGAGCGCTTCCGTTTGTTTCCGAATCACGAACGTATAGTGGAAGTGACGACATATAGTGCACGTCTTCAGCACGTCATGTAGGTCAGGTGACAGGAGCCAACCAATCTGCGGTGAGACGTCACTACACCTGGGAGTCCGGGACACACCCGAAGGGTCATACGTAGCGCGGCATAATTACGAGATACTACCGACGGACAAGTGATGCGATAAATTTCGTAGCAGTGTCGCTGCACGTTGTGAACTTTTAGGAGAAGCAATACGCTTCAATTAAGCTACGATTAAGGTACACGATTAAGATCTTCGGCGAACTGCGGCTAGCTAGTAGTGGATAATTGTTTGTCTCAGTTGCTTCCCTTCACCACACTTCCGGAACCGAGCGGAATGACGTCACACCCTCTCCTTATTTTTCTTTCCTTCTCGTTGCGGACAATCTTCTGCCCCGCGCCCCCATTCGTGTCCATGGCCTACGTCATCATGGTGTTACTGTCTGGGGGGCTTCCTTAGCTGCAGAGGCAGGGCGAAACTTTAAATCTGGTTTATTTAACATGAAAGCTGTTCGGAAGATAAATTTAGCCAGGTTCGACGACTTGCACCGGTCGTCTACAGTGTTATCGCAGCATACAACTCTGCCGAAACAGAGGGTAACAACATCATCATCAAGTGGACCCCAGGGCACTACGGTATCAGTGGAAATGAGAAGGCGGACCAGGTTGCTCGAATTGCTCACCATAAAAGAACTACTCATAAAATCTACTTCTCGCAAATCTGACGCAAAGTACTTGATTGCCTGCTTACGTTATCGCCTCTCTAAAACCATGTGGACAGGTGACGTCATGAACCAATCGTTCCTGCACCTACTGCCTCCCAACGAAGATGCCAAGGCCGTTAGAGTCCGTCACCCGTCGCCACCGTCACCCGTCCGTCACCCGAATCAACGTCCCGCACGCAGCATTCTTTCATGTGATAGGTGTCGTTGGATCGTCGAACTGTTCAACTTTCGGAACTATGGAGAACACGGATCACGTGCTGGTCACCTGCCGACGCTTCGTCCAGTCGACGAACACTGAAGAACGCCCTTGGGAAACTTGACAACCGAACTTTTAGTGTTGAGAAGGTACAGGGGAGCTGGCAAAGGCTGCACCAGCAATCTGCGCTGTGTGAACTGACGAACTACCTGAAAGACGTACGTGCTGAAATAATCTTTTAGATTATTCGGTGTTTGCTTTCACACGTCAAGCGTCCTGGAACAGCTGGTCGCACTAGTGCGACATACGTTTCAATATTTATTTTTCTTTTCAGCTTCTATTCTATTCTATTATCCAGGTAGATTGTGAGGCTGTGTCAGACATTACCGTATCGGTCTCATATACACTTGTTTCCTGATGTGATGGTTTCTTTAAAGTGACAGTCGCATCTGATTCTGGCGATTCGGAAACTATAGTGTTATTTTATTCCTTGTGGACTGCTGAGCACGCCATCGAAAACCCCACGCGAAATTGTGGCGTAGTTCAGCTGTTATTCGATGGAATACACGACAAGAGCAGACGCCGGATGTTGAGAGTATTCCGGAAGTTCCTTTCTGGAAAAGCATGAAAACGTATTTATCTAAGAACCAATCAGGGCGCGGCCTCGAGGATCTGACCCGTCTGCTCCGCCGTCGTCTGTGAAGGCGTCGGGACATTCAATATGTCTGACGAGCGAAAGTGATCTGCTGTCGCTGTCCAGCGATTTCCTCGAGGACAGAGCCCCTAACAAGCAAGCAAGCAGTGAAGCAGTAATAGTGAACGACGATCCCTATCCTGTGTATCCGTTGTCACGACACTGGGCTAGCGACACAGACGAAGCTGATCGCGACTACCCGCAGCACGACGATTTCAGGTAGAAAACCTTGCGATCGACGATCACTGCGTTCGTCAATTTCGATCTAGTGCTTCACCAATGCCCACTTCAAAAACAACAGGTGCATCTGCGAGCAATCATCAAGAGCCGGACGAGTATTTGTGTTGCCGTGCGGTGCTTGGAGGGAATTGCTGGCTCTAAATGCTTCTGGATCCAACAGAAAACAGGTATATTGCAACGGTAGTTTTTCATATTTCGCTGACGGAACAGTCTGGCTTTCGATTTCAAACGGTGCATGTCCATCAGTTCAGTCAATGCAGCTTCGTTCTACGCCTCCGGTAAAGAGCTTGTGAAAAACTGAAAACCATCTTTTAGAACCTGCAGGATGCCTCACGATTTCCTCTGGGAGTGGGTTTTTGTGTCCGACTAAAGCTAAAACCAGGCCTTCCCAAATTTCATCCACAGGTTGCAAACTGGAGCACATATCTATGTGATATATGCTCCAGTGTGAACACTAAATATCTATGTGATATAGTAACAATCTGTGTGCGTGTCGAATGTAAATAGTGCTTGGCAGCAGCGTACGCTCAAGCTATTGCCAGTGTCACATCTATCTCCTCCTCTTTTGCTGTATTTCACATGAAATGCATATGTTTCCTCACATCGAAGCCGAAATTTTTATCGCCTGAATCCACTAAAACGTCTCATGTGAATAATTTGCACCCTGTACTTCAAATATCTTGTAGGGCATGTTGGTCTTGCATATTAGTTAGGATAAAGCTATCAAAATATATATGCCGATCATGGGCACAAAGCAACACACATACACATAGCACTTTGGTGGCATGATTGGTGTATGCATGTGCTACTTCTGTGACTCTACCTTTTCTTATATTAGCATTTGACATGGCAGTGCTTTTCATACGTCTGTCTAAGGTTCACTGTCTATTCCTCGTCATCAGCAGGGTCTGGGGCTACCCTAGCCCAAGAAATAGCTGGCACATACCTGGATGAGCTGTTTGGGCAATCACAAGACACTTTCAATCGCCATCATATGCAGGATACCACAGATTGCAGCAACATATTCCGTTTACACGTTCCGATTTCCCTTATTCTGCATACCAAAGCTTTTGTATTTGATGTTCCTTGCCAGATCTGTTGTGAACTTTGTATTTTTTGCGCAGTGTAATACTCAGTACAGCTGAAAAAAGGCTCATAATCTCCATGAGTTTCGCTACTGTCTGTATTTATAGGCTGTGTGAGTGTACGTGTGCTCGCACTAGTTTCATTTCAAGGAGGTTTCTTTCAAATAAACTGCTGCTGTTTGCACCCTTTTGCCCCAGCATTTCCATACAGCAAACTACAAAGCTGTAAGTAAATCCTTCAGATCAGTTCAGTTCAAACATGTGTCGTGCAGCATAGACATAGTTCTCATTCCTGTTGTCCACGTCTTGGATCGTGGTGTGATGTAGATGTACATTGAGCATAAGCACAATAAAAAGATTAGCAAAGCATGACTGAGAAATTGCTTTATTCTAAGAACTTGACAGTGCAAGAATGTGTAGAGCATGTCAGGTACGACTGAACATGATGGAGAACACACAGAAACAAGGACTAGAAACACGGATAATGTTGAACTAGCAACTGAGTTATTTGGACTAGATTTCTGCCTCCAAATAAATCAGTTGCTAGTTGAATGGTGTGTGTGTTTCTTGTCCTTGTCACTGCATTGTCCACCATGTTCAACTTCACAGTTTCAGGTGCAGGGCCATGTATTTCCCTTTTATTGTGACATGGGTTATTGTTGATGTATAAAGTGCTGGCCAGCAGATCCAAAGTAGCATCACAAGCACACAGGAGAGGGGCAACAGAATGTGTCCCTGAAATGCAACAGTAGCACAAGTGAGAGGCAAATGAAACACCAACTAACCCAGGTGAAGAATGTTTGCAATTGCATGTGGTTTATGAAACAATTTCAACCAGAGACCACCTTGACCCTCTGTACATACATGCAAAAAAAAGTGGTAGAAAATCCAGCATAAAGGTAAAACACGTGAATTGAAGTGCATCTGGATGAGAGCTGCCAATGTTTCAACTGTTCTTCTGTTACTGTTCTCATTAATGGCACAGTATTTAAAAGCACATGGAAAGACTCTGGAACAAATATGCTGGGCTAACTATAGAAATTGGGATTACCAGCCCTAGGACACACATTCGCACAAAAACTACAATTGCAGCATATACTCCTGGCGCACAAGAGAACCCTCCATATCGTGGGTAAGAAAATCTGCTCTCCTCGGCTTCCAGTCTGCAATGTCATGTGTCCCGTAAATACTGAGACGAGCGCCATTTCTTTATGCAGCTGCATATCACGCCACCTGTAAAGGTGCTGTCACCAAACGTCACAGGACGTGAGAACAATGTAACCTCCCTGGTTACCATATTCACACCATTAAGCTATGCATACAGGACACCGAGTGAAGGTCCACATGTGATAGGGTGTCACATCTCATATAAAGATCTAACGCTATTCACTAGCTCAGCATTAACAAGCCACAAGGCACCCTAAAAACACGTTGGAAATAAAACACTATCATGTCTTCCTACGAATTATTTTTCTGCCTTTCAACGTACATCAGCTTTCCAGTTTTGCATTTTTCAAGAAAGAGTTCGGTATAACTCTGATTGTAGCTTCGTAACAAGATCAAAGTTTTCAATTACGAAAACAAGACCGACGTTAACATAGCGTGTAACGTAATTTGAAGTGAACTTGTTTTTGCATTTTAGTGCCCCTTAAACTGCATGCCACAATTGTGTGTTACATACATGTATTATAAAAATAAAACTCACATGCTCTAGACACTTCTCAGAGTAACCCCTGCCCTCCTCATTTGAAATGTTCGTCTATGTCCACTTGTTCACTTGGTCTTATCCTGTGGTTGTTACTTTTCATTTTAACCTTCGTATCTCTGTAACGGCTCTGTGGTAAAGAAACGTTCCTTGACATAATCCACCAGCACACTCTAACAAAGCACCTATGTCATTAAAGTTTGAAAAGATCTGTCCTATCCACCGACCTGCTGGCCAACAATACAAAAAACAAAAAGAAAAAAATTCCTGAAAACAGCATTTGTTGACCTATTTTTATGTGCCATGGCAAGGATGTAGATTGTGCCAAAAAGAGCAGTCTCTGTTTAAAATATTGGCAGCTCTCATCCACCGGCTCTTCCCTCATTCGTACTACATAAGTTGTTTGCAAGAGGAAAATGTTTCATAAACCACTTGAGACTGCAGACATTTCTCATCTGGGAATGTGTCACTTGTGACGTCATTACAAAAAGTATCAACCTTGATTTCCACTTTTTTCTGTAACACCAGTAAAGCAAGATGGTGGGAAAATACTTAGCTCCCCTTGCGTGTAGACGGTGCTGAGCCTTATAGGATGCAACCTTATAGGATTCTTGTTACTTCCAGAATTTTCCATGTCTGTCGAAGGCACACTGGAAAAAAAGAATGGGAGGGAAGAAAGCGCAGCATCACTTCAATTACAGTCAGCATGCAGTTTCAAAAAGTCGTTCTTTGGGCAATAGGTGTGGCAATTGCTTTCTAGTATTCTGTTTCTAAGCATTGTGAGATGGGTTGATCATTACGCAGTGCGTGTCTCAGCGTAAAAAATTGGGTGGCCCTGAAAAGGGCCGTTTTGTTTTGTTCTTGGGGTCTTTTGTCTTGAGATCAGCACACCGTGTGGCTTGGACTGATTTTACTTCTGGAACCTATGTTAAAACCCACATTGTAAGCGAATATGCAGCACTAAGCGAGCGACGTGCAGAACAAGCCAAAACCAATATGCACATGCCTCTTTTGGTGTTGCTCCACAGCTTGAGCAAGAACTGGCCTTTCCCCATACATGGAAGAACGTGGTGGCAGTGTCTCCATAGCTGCTGATGGCTTTCGATGCTCACGTATACGACTGAAGACCTCAGTGATCAGTTCAGAGGTATAATCTATAGAATTAGAAAATATGAAATGTCCATCCAAGTTTTTTCTGTTCTTGAGGCTTTGCAGAAATTTATGCACACACTGATTATGAGTAAAAAGAAAATAAACTTGCATGAGTACAGGAGCAATTTTTTTTTTATTTTGCAACAAAGGCGCAATGTTACAGATGAAATTATGCGTGATTATGCATTTTGCTCTTCCATTATTTCATATCCTAACATTGTTGCTTCATGAGCAGTGGTGTAGGAAATGCAGCGCAACTGAATTTTCAAACCTGATGCTACGTATTCATCATGGGCGTACTGAGAAGGGGGCAAGGGGGGCCTATTCCCCCTGGAACTCCAAGGTCGCTTGCGAACATAGCGCACCCTTTAGTCATAGATCGCAATGACTATTCTCAGATGTCATGATAGGAACCTCTGAACACCCACACGGTGTGCAACGTCTGCCCCCAGAAAAAGATGTGGTAGGGGTCGGGATTTGCACTCTTGCCTCCCCCCGGAAGTGATTTTCCCCCGTTAGAACAAATCCTGGGAACATCCATGGTGAAAGATGAAAGTCACTGAAAAGGTTAGCCGGCTGTAGGAGTCGAACCCACATCTTCTGGATTGCCGGTCCAGGGCTCTACCAATCGAGCTAAGCTAACACGACATTTCACACCAAATCAATCATTCCATCAAGGATCAAGCGTTACACCAAAACTTGCAGTTAAAGGCTGTTCTGATGAAATCATCATAGTGACAGTACACTGGACAGCATATAATAGCAAGCACATACTGTAAGTAGCAGCTTCCTTCACGGGTACAGGCAGCCATGTCTTCTTTATCTTGGAGGCTTTCAGGCGGTACTGCTTGGAACCATCCTCCTCCACTTGTGTCCGGTCAGCATTCTCATTATAATGAAGGATAGCCAGTTGTGTCCTGTGGCAGGGAGGATAATGAAATGTAAGTGCTCCCCTCCAGGCTCCCTAGCTGTCACAAAGCAGGCACGCTTCGTACCTGGCCAGCATTCCCTCATCAGAAAATGAGTAGGACTTAGGCACAAAGTGAATCATTAGGCTGTGAAATGCCTCTAGCCCGTACGTCTGATGCCCAGAAGAAAGCATTGGGATGTCCTTGAGGAGGGCAGGGGCCATCAAGATGTCTCTGACCCTTCTGTAGGTCTCGCTCTCTGAAAGTGTATGAGGTGCACAATATTAGCGAACAAAATCACAAATTGCACTGCGGTGCAGTTCATGCATGGTAGACATGTAGTGAATGACAAGCAGCCATTGACAGGACTATAGTGTTAGGACAACACTGTTGTGCTTAGTAGTTGTGTTGTGACTGGCTGTCGTAGTGTCCATGCCTGTTTACAGGGGCTTCCTATAGATCATTGCCTTTTTTGCAACACCCCCACCCACTCATTTCCGGTACATTGATGGCTGCTTGTGCTTCACTATTACTCACAAACTGCAACAGGGCTTCTTGTTTATCCTTTACCTTCTCTCAGCCATTCACGTGGTTCAGACACACTGCCATGGTAACACACAGGGTAGAGTGGATCATCATGTTCATGAATATCGACAATGTGGTTCGCTGCCGACACCCACTTTGCCAGGCAAAGGTCACAGTCATCTCCACTTGTTCTCGGGCACCAGTATGCATGTCTTATAAGGCTCTCGATCCAAAGCCGCACAACCTGATGCCTCGCAGAGCGCCCAAGTCCTAGAAGTTTCTTCTTGATTCCTGTTGAGAGCCATCAGGTGGGATTACAACATTCCAAAACAAGCTAGCTTTCCCCTTTGATGCAAATACTCACCCTTAGTGACGTGCCACACATCGAATCGGTGCTTAATGTGGGGGCAGCAATCCCTCAACATGGCCTTGATTCCGGTGTGGCGGTCAGTCACTAAGGTGTCCACCGTCATGTCTTGAACCTCAAGAAATGCTAGGCATTTCTGCAGGCCATACACCTCCATAGCGTTGCTGCTTGTCACTTCAGTTGACTATATAAAGAGAATACATCAGGCGGAAATCACGCACATGTGATATGTCTTACATACACAAATAGAAAGCCTATATGGAACAGGTGTCATGTACTTTTTTAGAATAACCCTGTGTTTGATACCAATGTAGTATATCTCCCAGCAGGTCTATCTATGTGGATAGCTCTGTTTTATACATGACCAATATGATACTTGGCTTCAAACTGAAGGCAATGTTAATACCAATATGATGCGAGCCGCTGCACTCAAATGAAATGACAGTTGTATGCTTTGCCATATAGCATAGCCCTTGGCATATGCGTCATACAACATGACTGAAGCCGGTAGCTATATAAACTTGAATATTATCCAATCATGCCAAATGGTTATTCACTAGTTCAATACTAACGGTCACAGCACATCCATGCCAAATTTCTAGGTGACTAAAAAAAAAAAAAAAAAACTATTGCGAGATGATGGCTGGGGAGTTTCATCGCCGGGGTCGATACTCTACCCCATTGCTGGTGGTGATGCAGGGAATGAAATCATGAGCCCCTTCACAATAAGGATCGAAGTCCTGTGGTGTCCAGAAAGGTGAAGAGAGCCTTGAGGGCAGAGCGTTGGTGTGCTGTATGTGGCCAGGGACCAAGCAATTTTGTGAGAGAGAGAGGGGGGCGAGAGTCTAGGTCGTTGAGGGATGTGGAGAGTACGGTTTGGGAAGGTTGGTAGTGTGGGCAATGGAGAAGAATGTGCTCTAGATTTTCAACAGCACCGCAGTGGCTGCAGTGGGGAGAGGCAGTAACTAAAACAAAACACGTCAGTTTTGTGAGCAAAAAAAAAAAACCTTTTCCTGTTAAATGCAAGTGCAATTATGGTTTTAGGGCACAACTGAAAAAAGGCTAAAGGTTTTTAATGGATTTAGTAGGGTACCTTGACCAACTCAAAGTGGATGATGCGATTGGCAGCAGTCTCTAGAAGCGTGTAAGTGCCATAGAGTGCAGTATGACCTGGTGAGTCGCATCTACCATCCCCAGCAAGGGTCAGGGGCACCGGACGAAGTTGATCCAGGAGCTCTGCCTGCTTGCTCATGTAGACCTTTCAACAGAAGACATATATGATAGTATCAAATGTTTTCCCGCTGAGTGTGTAATTATAATGACACATCAGAAACAGTTATGAGCATTTCACTTTTGTTGTCCAAAGTTTACATGCATGTGCCACATACTCACATCATTAACAGCAGGAAAGAGGTGCTGCTTTTGTGTCCTGAAATACTGAGACTTCGTCAGGGTGGCCACCTTCATGATGGCAAACATGCGAAACGCCTTTGCAACATTCACGCCCGAAAAGAGAATGGCTGAGCACAGGAGGATGTTTCCCAGTGGCCTGTTTTCTACCCATGGCTGGCTTGTCCACGTGCTCTGGATGCCGCAACAGCAAGCAGATGTTGCTTTCAGCCACGTGCCTCATGTTGTTTTCGTGACCTCAGCACTGCTGTTGGCGCAAGATGGACACCTCGACAAGAGTTCTTGAAGTCTAGATTCCGCTACCAGATAAAAGCATTCTTCTGGATTTAATCTGAAATGTAGACAAGTATTTGTGTAGCTTGTGGGCATACTGCAGAAAAATGACCTACATTTCACATGCACGAGATTTTGAGTGCTGAGCATGCGACTGCTTCTCGTACTCCTCACTGAAAAAGATGTATTGAGACATGAGATCTCATTGCAAGCACAGGGCTTGAACTTACTCTTCACTGTCTGAGCTCCCAGTTAGTTCAGAAAGGTTGAAGGTCAGATCCTGAGGGTCGGGCGGGCTGGATCAGGGGAAATTAATTTGCTTTTGTCAGTACTGCCTACACATGTCACGCGCAGCGGCATGTTGCATAACATCAGCAATAAAACTGCGAAATAATTATGGATCTACAATTACATATGCATCAGCATACCATGTCGACTCAGCTGTTACATCGAGGTCTCGTGCTGGGGTAGAAGAGCGGATACCTCCAACAAACGCATCATCAGGTGCCAGAGTATCCTGATGCTGCAGAGGATCTTCCAAGACACCCGGCTCCACACTTTCAGCTGTGCTAGTTTCATCACACCCCAAGACCGACTGAGGCCATGTAAGAGTGAGTGTGCTAGAGGGCGGAAGGCTCAGGGTAGTCTGGCTTTTCCTACTAGGCATCAGGTAGCGGGTCTGAGTACCTGGAAGGCAAGGTTGCGAACAGTTGTGTTTTTTTTTAGATGTACAGGACGATGGAGCTGTAAGCTCAGTATATCATAATATCACATCAAGTATCACGACAAAATGGCAGTACAATATTTGTAAGACATATCATATTGTACAATGAAAACCTTCGCCTATTCAGCCTAGTAATCAAGTTTGGGCAGCAATAATGCCATATTGCTCTGAACAAGAAATGTTGCTACATGCTAATGTGGTACTATTTATGCTCTGTGCAAAATGTGGAATCATTCCGCACTTGAAGT
This sequence comes from Ornithodoros turicata, assembly GCF_037126465.1. Classification (NCBI taxonomy): domain Eukaryota; kingdom Metazoa; phylum Arthropoda; class Arachnida; order Ixodida; family Argasidae; genus Ornithodoros; species Ornithodoros turicata. The sequence goes on from NW_026999391.1 coordinate 68,382, forward strand.
GCTTTCAGTTTTGCAAAAGTTACCTCTAATCTGATCAAATGGTTTCGTTTCATAATTAAGATCAGTGGCTTCAGCTGAAATTATCAGTCCATTCTCCCCGATTTGAATCTGTGAGTGCGACAGATTCCGGATTTTTCTGATGAGGGTACTGCATTGGACAGCATGCTAACTACACTCTTAAGAAAAAAGAAAAAAAGAAAGAGCAAAGAAGAGTAAATGCAGTGTAACTATGACTTTTACACTTTTTGTATACCCTTTTCTGCCCATTTTTTGTCTGATAAGCCCGCCTTACTGTGTCGATACTCTCTTTACCCTGCTATGACGACTGTCACGTTGCCATACCATGCTGAAAACGCAGGTTCATGCCTGTCGACAGCCTGTACTCTGAAATCACTGCTTGTGAGTGATCACCAAGTATGTGCGTGTTACTGAGCCATCCTTTGTCAGTCCAAGTCTCAACATCTGTACGTCTGTCCATATAACCCCTCTCAGTGTGCATATGGCGAGGGCAACATCAGGCGCATGGTCTGAGTGCCAGGCACTCTTCATCAATAGACAAAAAGCACTAGCACAGTAACGTATGTGAATGACAGTAACATAATTTTACAATGCATGAACGCAGAGTAATTTATACTCCCTTGTAGTGTTATGTTACACTCCTGGGTGACAGTGTAACACGTTTTCAAAAAAGTAGTGGACATTACACTAAAAACGAGTGATCTCAGTGGCAAAGATGTTACACTGCAGAAGGTATATTCTGTTTGTTCTTAGTGTGTACAAAGGTCAATTGAAACTCTATGTACTGACAGAAATTGAGGGTGTGGTCAGGACTTCCTCACCCCATTAAAGGCGCCCGTAGCTGTGTTCCTGGTACACACATGCAATATTTTGCATCTCACACAAATCTTGACTACAAAAGGCATAATGTAAATGCAGTACTACCCAGTGTGGAGGTTGGAATGGCTGTCTGTGTCCCCCTGTGCTGCACTCTCTTTTGGTCCTTGTGCTCAGGATTGTATGGTACCAAGGTGTATAGGAACCCGTACTGGCTCACTGTCTGATAAGGCACCAGAGGTCCCAGTGGCAGCTCGTCCAGCACAAGCACTGTGGAATTTGATATAAGTGATAGTGAACACATAGTAGGATAATAAGAAGTGATGAATGTGAGGTGATGCCAATCTACTATAAAAAGATACAGCCTCCAAAAATATAGCAAACAAGAAAGTAACGTTGCTGCCATACTGTGCTGATAGGCACGGTAAATGTCAACAGTCGCAATGAATAAGTTACATTCACATACCGTCTTCTACATTGGCTGGCGATGGGATGTTCTGTGGGATGAAATGTGTTCCACCACCGCTTCCCATTTCCATTCCCTCGGGTTCTAAAAAAAATGAGCATTGTATATGGCATAAGCGTGCAAAGCCCAGCACTTGTGTATATATATTGCAATGCACAAAAGCTTTTGCGTATCCATCAATGTGAATGCCTATATCGACGGCGATTAGCAGAAGATACGCACCAGACTCAGCTGATCCTGCGAAGCTGGTCGATGGAATCTGTAACGTAAAGCATTTTTCGTGTCACCACTACTGCGTCATGGGCGTCATGCCAAATTTTCCGCGTCACAAAGCCGAAAAAAGGAAATAATGAGTTGTAAACACAATTACAAGTCCAGTCTAAACAAGAGATTTCAAAGGATGCAGTCCCATGACGATATGTGCGCGCCGCACGAAGTTCGAGAGAGTCATATGGGAAATATCTGCCAGACATGTGTTACCATGAACAAATGTTCCTGTTGACATCAGCAAAAGGCTGACAGGCTGCTCATTTTAACAGACGATCGGTAATCTGGCAGACACGAATTCCGGGAAAACGTCGTTGTATATAAGCAGCATATATATCATTCACACATAAACACTTCGATCATCCAGGCATTGAGGCTATGAAACAAACGTTGTCACTTACCTCTGGCGATGGCATGCTGAGTGGTTGCCTTTGTTCAGCGAATATGGTCGGCACGGCGTCAACTCTCAAACGCTTTCTTTTCACTGGAAACCCAAGGCGGATCCGCATAATGTCAGTCAGCCTGTACGCGTCGTCCGAAAAATGCGACGAACAGACTCGAAGGACGTTTAGTTGTTCTGGTAGGTCAGGATTTGCACTGGAGATTGCTTCCTCCCACTTTCGCTTCGTCTCACGGTCCCTCGGCTCGTGAAACATCAACTCTGGGTTAGCGATGGATGTCTTCATGCAGCCAGGAACGTAACAACGTGAACCGCCCGACATGATAACTCCGGAGCTTCCAGAAGTGGAAGAATAGTCAGCGTATTTTCACTTTTCAGAAGTGTCGAAAGCAAAGCAGACGAACTCGGAAACAATAACAACCTGGTCGACTGCTCGCAGCCCTCTGGTTCGCTTAGATAAATACGTCACATTGATGTCGGTCTCGCTGAACCTCCGCGGCTGCAGAGGCGGCGCGAAACTTTGAAATTCGTTTATTTAATATCTAAGCGGTTTCCGGCCGTGAAAATTGGCCAAGTAGATCACTGAGCGATGCTCAACATTGTGGTATCAATTCTATTGACCCGTTCCCGGATGCGACTGTCACTTTAACGGAAAGTCTTTCACCTCCACGATATGACGAAAAGAGTAATGCAAAAAATGTACCAGTAAATGACATCTCGATGAATTGCCATTTCTAGTCTTGGTGTAGCCCCAAGAAACTTCGTACACTGAATGGAAATTGGACCCTATATTACTTGATCGTCATCAACATCATTCGGGTTTCCTGAACGCCAGCTAGCATCCACAGGATCTTAGGCATTACCACTTACAGTACTGACAATTTATTCGCATAGAAATCACTGCCACAATGCCGGAGTTACCCAAAGCGCCACTCGTTTTCATAGCACAGAACTCCACTACGTGACATGATGAGGAGCAAACTTTCCACAGCATGATAGTGTTATTACTCCTGATTTGTGGAAAGTGCAGTGAACGCACGCTTTTGTGACGGTTAACAGAACTGCGTGAGTGTCACAAAACGGCGTACGCGCCTCCCGTTTTCGACAAATCAAGAGAGAGAACGTTGTCACTGCGGTTATGAGATGTTATCCAGCGCGTTCTCGCACGATTGATAGTGAAGACCTCGGCCGCGTGAGCTAGCCGGGTCAAGATCGGGAGCGCACGGAGCGCGGTGCTTTTTACTATACGGGATATCTCCTTTTACGAAGTGTGCCGCTCCCGCGCTCCCCCCCAGTGGTAGTGCCTCCTCGCGCTCTCCACCCTCCTCTCCGGTTGCACCCGCCTGCACTTTAATGACTCTTTTTTAAGTTACAGGCACCCGGATCGGAAGACGGCTGTATACCGGAAGATAACATTCAGTGACACCCAGAGGCCTATTTAGTTACATTCCACACGCAACGAGCACACATTTTGTGCGCTCCCAAAGCTCTCTTATTTGAGGCCTCGGAGCGAGTCGGACAGAGTGGACGGAGCACACTCTGCAGAGCGCTACTTAGCGCGCCCCTCTTGTTTATGCAGTCGGGTACCGAAGGCCCCGTAAATGTCCCGCAAACAGCAATGTCGAGGAACGCGAACAGGCAGCATATGACGTTGGAATCAGCAGACAAAGTTGAGCATCATAGATACATTTCCAACTGTGTACTTTGTATGGTACTTTAAGTACTCAAGCAGCTAACCGGAAGTCAAGACATCAAAATGGAAAACATCCGTAAGTTTTGTGTCTGGCGGCAGTATTTTTGAACGAGAATTGTGGAGTGCTCTCCTCTTTTTTCATAGTATAACGAGAGATGCAAGGAGAAACAAATCACGAAATAAAAATATTTCCACTAGCACAGCTGGTTGCCTGAGCAACTATAAGGGGAAATTGTGTAGTCTGTTACAGATCATAATCATGGACAAGCACTACCTAGCTAGGCTCCAGAACTGGCATTAAAAAAAAAGGGTGCTTACATTGGCATTTAGCCGATGTAAGCAGCGCGTTGGTAAGCACAAATTCGCAACACAAACTCTTCGTTGTCCCGTTGTTTCCACGCACATACATTCCTAGTTTTTTCCTCTTCAAGATGTATACCAACTTGCTCACATTCCTGCCTTAACTACAACCGGGATTATGAATATTGAATGACTCGCGGAATGGGGGGGGGGGGTGCTGCGAGTGCCCCAGCGATTCCCACATTTTACACTCACTTGGTCGAAACTTTTGAGCTACATATTGAGCCCCATCATCATCTCTGTTCATCATCTCATGATGTGTTTGTACTTTCTGTGTGTAACCGTACTAGTGTAGCAACTACGACGTCGTCGAAACTCATATCCCCATTTTTTTTCTTTACTACGTCAATATCACTGCCTTCACTCAGTTGCGACGTACTTGGCGAGTACTTTAGGGCACAATTCCCAGTACTTTTTGTACTTTACTTTAAGTATACCGTATATTTAAAATTCGGTGTTTTCTGCTGTACTTCAAGTATCACAGACGCCCATGTACTCTGTAGCTTCCTTTAAGTGCAATTTTGGAGACTTTGGAGACCCACCACTGCAGATACGGCTGTGTTTTCATGCACGGCCAGAGTACTGCCCAATAATTCTTTCAGAGCCATGGTGGCAGACGTGTGGAGGCACACTCTAAAAACAGAACTTCACCGCATAGCACGCTGTGCGCCAACCATTGCGAAGAATGACAGGGTAGGTACATTCACGTACTGAACTAAACCAAAGTGTCAACAATACATTTCATTTCATTATTTACATGACTACCAACTCTTGGAAGACACGAAGAATCCTGCCAGCACAAGTCAGGCAAATTAAAATCACCTGCTAGCATGATAGTACTATTAGGAATCCCGGATATAATATCAAAGAGCGAGTGCAATAGTCCAGCATCGGATCCAGGCGGGTGATAGAAAACGCCCAGTGCATGTGAGCAATTAGCAAAACGAACTGTACAACAAACAGTCCCTGCGGTGTTACAACCAACATCGAGCTCTGATGACCTTAAGGATGCGTGAACTAAAATAAAAACACCTCCGCCTCGGCTGGTCCTGTCTTCTGGATAAACATTGAAGTCTTCAGGAAACACCTCCTCGTTTTGAATACATGAATTTAACCATGATTCTGTTCCAAATACTATGTCAGCTTTTACGGACTCCATCAGACCTGCCAGGTCTTCAACTTTATTTACAACGCTCCTGCAGTTTATTACAAGTGCAGCTATTTCACGGGGCAGAGGAATTGTTTTGGTTCGTCGTCGTCACTGTGTTTTCGAAATTGGAACGACTGCGCCTTTTTCTTTATCCCACACAAAAGTTTTTCCGTCAGCGACCAGCCTATCGCGTTTAAGATTTACACGGCTATCTTCCCGGGCTCTCACTGCTTTCGCATATTCCCAAAGTTTCTTTCTAGTGCGTCGCGTTTCAATGGAATACTCCTGGTCGACGCTATATGCCGTTCCCTTGAAGTTTCTTGCTTTAGACATAACTTCCTGTTTTTCCTTGTAATAGGCAAAGTTCACAACGACTGGTCGCTTAAATTGTTCTTTATAACGACCGACTCTATGCGCTCTCTCGATGGTTTTTAAATCTATCCCCAAGTTTGCTTTACAAATCTCTTTTATTGGTGATTCACTCTGATCCCATGTTTCGGAGCTGTTGTCTTCAATGCCATAAAAAACTAGATTCTGTCTTCTACTTCTATCTTCAACGTCAACATTTTTATACTGTAGTTCCTTAACTTGGTGATGAAGCTTGCCAAGATCGTTTGCTTGATGCGCTACCACTTTCTTCAAGGTTTCAAGCTGCTCTTCTGCTCTACTCAGCTTACTGCTAATGGCCGTTAACATCGTTTCATGCGCCGCTATCTTAGAATCGATATTATCTAATGTAGCCCTAATACGTGTGTGAGCACACTACAATAGCCGCGGTTACATGAACCCGACTGAAACGGTTCGACTTGACATACCATACTTCCTCACATGAATCCTCCTTACCCTCTCAGAACAGACCTTCCCCAGCATAGTTCGTTGTGCGCCAACCACTGCAACAATGATAGGGTTATCGCTTCTGATTTGACGAGAGAGAGAGAGAGGGGCGTACGCCTTGACTGTTGTGGTGAGGACTCCCACTTCTGTGTGACAACAACGACCCAACAATGAATAGCCGACCTACCGTTTCCCCCCCTCCTGTAGCAAGCATCATATATCTAAATTACTAGAAAAAGGCGAACGCCCTCACGCTCTTCGAATCAGAAGCAATAACCCTATAATTCGTCGCAATGCTATGCGATTGAAGTTCTGTTCTTAGAAAGTTCAGAAGATTGGATGATTCTGCTTGATGGAAGAGGATTTGCTGCGATAAATCAAGAGTTCGCGTAAAAGCGGCTAATACATGCTTACCCCATGTACGATCGACCAGTCGCATTGGCCGTTAGAAATCAACCATATAATCTCGATGGAGCGGGGATTTATTTGTCAGATACCAGGCCTTTGTCTCCTCTACGACAGCACTCTACTCGATGAATCGTGAAACATGGTTACGCCTGTTTGAAGAAGGTGTTGAGTGGCTTCGGAAACAGGCGTGTCTAGAGCATACTGCGCACACGAACACATCACGAACGCCTGCGGTTAATATCTCAATTCCTGTCCTGGAGCCCTATTCTTGTCAAAGACGTAATCGACCTAAAGACCAAAGAAGGTAATCGACCTCGATTACTTTGCGTCGTTGCCTCTCATTGGTCGTTACGTGAAGGAGGCGTGACCATCAAGGCGTGATGACCAATGACAGGCAAGACACAAAGTAAACGAGGTCGATTACTTTGACGAGAATAGGGCCTTGGACAGCGTTACAGCAGAATGCCTTTCACATTCTCTCAATAACGACGGTCTCGAAATGCGTTCGTTTGTATTCGTTACCTTTGTGGTGATGTTCCAAGTTATTCTCTCGCAAGAGCCATGGGAGAAGTTCACTACATCTGTCAGTTTCATCGACTACATGAACAAGCATTTCGGCGGCCGCAGCCTCGCGATCTTAATGACTCCCAAATGTGCAGCTCAGCACAGCTGGGTCTTCTCCCGTCTCACGCAATTCCTTCGTCACCAGATCGTCATCACTGTCCAGGACCACTTCAAGAGTGACATTTTCCGGAACAATATTTCGCGAGCACTAAAAGTGGTTTGTAGCTTAGACGATTTCAGGAGGCTACAAATGAAGATTTTCAATGCGTATATGCCACACACGCCGTCAATTACTCTGTACGCGGACAACGTCGTATCGAGCGGATATTTTCACACTCCAATCTCCGTAGGAACATTTTCGCACATATTTCTAATCAATAGTACAGCGTTCCTAGCACCGGATTTTACTCCGAATTGGTTTTTTATGTATCGTTTGTCACATCTGCCGAAGGCTGAATTTGCGAAGAAACTTACGGAGCCTTCCTCAGTAGAACTCAATGGAAGGACACTTCGAGTCGACTGCGTCCATGGCCCTGTATGTGGATACACAAACTCTATTACTTTCTTTGAACAACTCCGTCACAAGAACTGCAGCGTCGATCAACATGCAACCCTCTCAGAGACACGACTGAATCCATTCAACATAACCACGCCATATATAGAGGATTTGTTGCAGTTTTGGAATTCTTACTTAAATGCAACGGACGTATTACTGGACCCGTACAACAAAGATTACCCGATATTTAGCACCGATAGCGCGTACTGGGGACCCACTCATTTCGTACTCTTCGGAAAGGCTCGGAAGCCACAGGCAAAAGAAGTGGTCATTCTCTTGCCATTTAGCTACAGCGTCTGGATGTGCGTATTTTGTGCGGCGCTGTTTTGTTCTACCATGACATTCCTCGTCTTCAAAACAGCTGCTGTTAGATCACCCACCTTTTACAGATTGTCGGCCTTCTACACAACGTCACTTTTTTCGACGGCCAGTCCGGGGCTGCTGGCTTCTGATCAACAGAGGTTGACGTCTATTCGAATCATCCTTGCGTCGTGGCTGTTCTTTGTGCTGACGCTGTCCACGGTCTACAAGGGATCTCTAACGTCTCTACTACGAAGTGTCCCACTAGAAGATGGAATTTATGACATGGCATCGCTCTTACGACACAACGGTAAACGTAGTGTGTGTTTATGCATTTACCGCACACCCCATATCTTGCGAAAAATGTTTTTCAGAGGCGTGTCTCATGACTTCCCACCACGATGCAACTGCCTTTCTGCCCCTCTTGCAAGATATCTAGTTTATGTGGCAAAAGTTGAGGACTTGAACGAGTGCATAGAGGTTCTCCCAAAGGATACTTTCGGCTTTCAAGAGATCATTGACGGTGAGGCGCCTTCTGGACCTGTCGTACAGTACTGGTCACCTTACAGGGCAGCCCTCAAGAAATTGATAACACAAGGTTTCGAGGCAGGACTGTACGAGAGGGCAAGGTCCTTGGACGACTTCAAGAGCTCTTATAAAAGAAACAGCGAAACAACTAATCAAGATGATCAGGGGGTCACTCCCTTCACTGTGGCTGATTTGAGGCCCGCTTTCGTCGTACTCATTGGTGGATTACTCTTAAGTTTCCTAGCATACCTCGGTGAGAGACTGGTAGCTTGGCTTGCAAAGCACCGCAGCCTATTGAGAAGGAAGTGCAAGGAGATGAAGAGTGTGTTGGATGAATAACCCCTGTCCGTCCGCGTCGTTCTTGCGTTGTTCGTCATGGAGAAAGAAATGCAAGATTCGAAAAATTGGTTCCTTGAGCCCGTGAGAGAAGAGGTTAACCGTGCTGAGGTGAAATGTGTTAGTGTAAGAATGTTAGTGTATGTCTCGTCGACTTGAAAGGATTCCTTGAAGTGTGGTTATATCAGCCATCAGTATACGCTATATCTTATATGCGCTATGCTACTCATATATACGCTACGGTATCAGCTAGTATATCAGCCACGGAGCGTTCCTCTGTGTCGCCCAGGAACCTGAGGTACGTGTTTGCGAGCTGGAGGGACGTCCTGTCTAGGCCATAATAAGCTCTAGAAAGCCTAATTTGGTTATACAGGGTATTTGCTCTAACGTGTGCAGAAACTTTATTTAAGGCGAGCGATAAAAGAGAAACGACCGCTACTTTTCAGCTACCTGACTAAGAAACAGGTGCTACCAGTGAAGCAGTACCTTTTTCTTACTCAAGTAGCGGAAAGCACCGCTTGCTTTTATACTATCGTTCCCATTAAAGACAATTTCTCGACGCGTTTGTGCAAACACCCTGTATAGTAAAACCTCATTAAACACAACAACAAGAACAACATAGATGAATGGATGATGATGATGTGGGATGTTTCCCTGCGTTGAGTGCAGGAAACAAAGGCAACACGACTGGGGGAATGTTCAACAAAAGTGGAAATGTCACACAACCAATGGCAGCAGCATAGGACGTGCACGGAAACACCGTTGGAGCCCCGAGAAGTATGCAATACCCTGGGAAGTGGTGCCAGGGTGGCATAATGGGAACCGCACGTGACAAGTAATGAAGAGGAGTTGGTTGGAATCCTGCCGCTGTCTGGATCTCCCGACGACTGCCATATTTCAATCTCGAAAACAGCTGTTTTCTTGTGGTGCACGTAATGTGCGATAAGATAAGGCTTTTAGAAAAGGACACCACATTGGAGTATCATGGAAGTCGTCACAGCGCATTGCTTGTCGCGATGCGCAGTGACGATTGCTTCTTACTTTGGGACTGCCTGGGTTCCATTCCCGTAGCATCGCAAAGAAGAAAGCACTGCCGTCATTGACGTGTCGAATCTACGTGGTTTCCCGTCAAAAAAAAAAAGTACATCGACGTCGCTGAACGGCAGCAAATGCGAACATTGTACGCTATACGTTTTAGTGTCCTTATGATGTGCTAAACATTACTCATATTTCATTGCAATCGGAAACTCTGATCAGCAGACCGGAGTCACTGTGCTTTCTACAGCGACGACTGTTACCATATGCAATAGTTTTTTAGTTGACTATATCATTCGGCCTAGCTCTACGTCGGCTGAACAATGTTGCGGGAACGGAGAGTGGTTGCAAAAGTTACGTCGTCAATGACGTAGTGGTATTCTGATTCTTGTCGCCGATGATACTGCTCCAAAGGATTGGCCATGGCGCGTTTCTAACCTGTTCCGGAAGAGGCCGGAATTCTCAAAAGTTTTAGTATCGTTCGGGCTCGCAACGCGTGGTATTGGTTACAACTCTAGTCAAGCCAAGTATCGTTAAACTCTACGTAATGATCGGCTTTTGAGTGTATTATCGCAAACAACAACAACAAGTTTCATCAAGAGTTTCATCGGCGAGCGACGATACTCTTCCCCATTGCTGGATGTATTGTCCTATACGGTGGCTAGAAGCTCTAAAAGTGGTTTCAGGGCACAGCGTTGGTGGACCGGATTTGGCTTCGGTCCAAGTCAGTTTGACAAACTGGAGGGCGGGAGCCCATAGCTGATTTAGAGACACTGACAGCGTGGATCCGTACGGTTGCTAGGGCGGACAGTGGAGAAGATGTGCTCGAGATGTGTTATAGTAATAGTATAGTAATACTGTTTAAAGCTGTCTTTGTTACTGTCCTCTTCACCATAAACGGTCATTTTCGCCACTATCGATCAGTAGGTGCAATAATATCTTTTCGATGGAAGCCTTTCTGAATATGTAGGCCCATACCCGGCCATGTGAACACACCTGACGCAAAAGTCATCCAGAGCAACCCAAGAGTACATGCGGGTACACTCTCGCGGTTTCATCTGTCCCGAACAGCGTTTGCAATTGTTGTTGGGTGTAACTGTTTTGCGTAACATATTGAGTGCCTTCGGTGTTGTTTGTAGTTACTCTATTTGGCTGATGGATTTTGCAGCACCCTGTAGGCCTATAGGCAAATAAATAACCAAGAAACTACGTGACAGCGTCTATTTACCATTACTTGAGTTCCGAGCTATTGGTTTGAAATACTGTAAAGCAGCATAAAGCTTTTAATATAAGAAAATTTATCTGTTCGATATCGTGAGCGCTCATTACTCTAACGTCCCAATTTTCGTCCTAACTGCGGTTAATTTTTTTAGAAAATTTAAATTGAAGACGTCAGGCAACACTGTGTCGCAGTCACCACCAACTGCGTGTCGGTCGTTAACTACGGCGCAAAAACTACATTGGATACGCGCAACACTGAGTCTAAAACAAACTAAGTCGGCTACGCAGTCATCATGAGCAGCACAAGATAGTCTGCACATATGACATTGTTGCTTGACAGCTTACGGATTATTTCCCACCAGATGTCGTCCCGAGACATTTTACCGCGATTTTACTCGCAAATTAAATCTATTTAGCGTTCCCTGTCACATTTACCTCGAATAACTCGGTATACAAGCAAGATGTTCAAGCAAGCAGTGCGACTCCGCCACAAAATCGTCACAAGGGTGGCTGTATATGTGTACTCTCTCAGCAGTCAGGAACATGTGTACAAAATATCTCCCTCCAGGAAGTTGCGCAGTCAGTCAAGCGGGAGCTCTTCAGCAAACAATAGTACAGAGAGAGAGAGAGAGACAGACAGACAGGCAGACAAAGGCACAGACAGACACACAGACGATGATGAGATGGGGGCGATGCCAGCCAGCAGGCCGGGCGCTGCGTAGTGTAAAAGGGCGATGGACGTCTGCATGCATCACGCGCTGCAAGACCTCGCGTTCCAACTGGTGGACGGGACAGTTCATAAGGAGGTAGTGTAGGTCAGCACGCACATTGCGTGTTGCGTAAAGGTCGGAGAGAACACGACCGAGACGCTGCCTCATAACTGCGTGGGGTAAACGGAACGTTCAGCTGCACGCGGTGAAGAAGAGATGCGTAATGTCGCGGAAGGCCAGGTGGAAAGAACACTGAGAGAGACGTGTCTAGTGCTACAGAATAACATAGTACACCGCTCCTATTTTTTGTGTATATCTTATTGGGCATTTCATGGTAATTTCCTTGTTCGTTTTTTGTGTGGCCCTCCATGAATGGTGTCGTCTAAGGTCGGGGGCCTCTGCTTTATATCTCTATTACTTCTTGTTACTTGGCTGCCAAGACGGCTCCAATGGAAATCACTGTGCGGAACTCATTCACTTGATGCGCACAAGCACATGGCTTCATCGAGACGCACTTCCACTTCAGAAGCCATCTCTTCAGAAAAAATATAATTGAAGTCGGGTGTGATGTTCTGTCTGTAACACCGTGACTAAACTTTTATCATAATGTTCGTATTGTAGTAACACGAAAACAATGACGTTAAATGGTTTGGACGGCGACGTCCTGCCGAAAAGAGGAATGAAAATTCACGCATCCAAAACCATATTTAAAAAAAATAAATGTTTTTTTTATTTTACCAATCAATCAATAAGACTATTCAGCTCGTGCTCAAAGGTCGGCCACTCGCATTGGTATTCCGCCTCTGCCCGTTTTTTTAAAGACACCGCCACATCCGTTCAGGTTGAATGCGAAATTATAACGCCGTTTTTTTTATTATTTTTCGACAGTAACGTCAAAAATTCGACGCCAAAGAGCGTAGTGGTTTCCGTGCAATTTGATGCAATGCATGGTAAGAGAAGACATTGAGGTTATGGTGAATTTCTCCTTCGGGACATGAGACAAGAACGTAACACGCCAGGGTGCCAGGCACAAAATATTTCGGGGCGGGGGTGTCTATGGGGACTTTACAAGAAGGAGGAGGAGGATTTCCCCTCTGCTTTCCTCTCCCAAATGCACAACGAAAGGTACAACTCCGGGGAGGGTTTGAACCCCCTAAACTACCCGCTGGCTAATCCCCTGTCACACACACATGTCCAATCATGGAGCGCCCTCTGGCGACCGGCGCGCGGGCGGATGTCTGCAAGTCGCTAAGGCTCTGTGATCACGTCATGAATGTCACTGCTGGACTGTCGCTGGACGTGCTAACACCGTGGCAGAATTCATATTCATAAGCCAAAGGCGGCGTATTTATCGAGTACTTTTCACTGAGCGTATATTGCGGAATGGGGATTGCGGTGTGAACGCGAAGCAGATGAACTTGGTGACCAAGGAAGAAGGAAAACTAAGGAGGGAGCGCTGCCGTTTGTTCCCGAATCACGAACGTGTAGCGGAAGTGACAACATATAGTGCACGTCATGTAGATCAGGTGACCGGAGCCGACAAATCTGCCGTGAGACGTCACTACACCTGGGAGTCCGGGACAAACCCGAAGGGTCACGCGTAGAGCGGCATAATTACGAGGTACTACTGACGGACAAGTGATGCGATACATTTCGTAGCAGTGTCGCTGCACGCTGTGAACTTTTAGGAGAAGCAATTACGCTTCAATTAAGCTACGATTAAGATCTTCAGCCAACTACGGCTAGCTAGTAGGGGATACCCGCTGAAAAATGTCACTTATGAGATTGCTCACAAAAATCATATATGTTTATTGTATGAGCAGCTATAAGCTTTGCTCATAGGGGTGATCTATGAGCAGCTCTGAGCTTCGCTCAAAAGGATGACATATGAGCAGCTATTAGCTTTGCTGATAGGGGTTAGGTATCAGCACACCTGTGAGCTTTGCTCATAGATGCTATGAGCTCATTGCTCACAGGGCCATATAAGCTAATGACCCCCAGCTGGAGCAGAATGACCCCAAATGAATTGCAGGGATGCCAATAAAACGAGAGGATGCGTTTATTAGCTATTAAACGAGGCAAATCAATGAAGGCGGTGCTTGGCTGGACTAGTACTGGACTAAGGTGAAGAAGGCTTGGGCGATGAAGGCTTGGCTGGAGCTCTTCTCAAGTCCCTTAAGAAGTTTGCCAGATGCTTCCTCACTAGCTTGGCCCGCGTCTGTGGCGGCACTTCTGCCGAGGGCCTGACCTCCACATAGCGGTTGAATGCATCTGTCATTGGGAGCACAGAATGAGCAATATTACATGTCACAAGAATGTTTTTTAGAATCCAATGAAGTTACAAGGGACGTTCAATAGAAAACCGCAAAAGTAGTGCTAAAAATCGCAATCAAGGCCGACGCCGTCGTGCCTCGACCGTGCGAGGTCAGTGGCTATGAGCTACCATTTGATGTGTCACCACGCCTCGAATGTGCATGGTTAGCTGGAAACATCATTAACTAACTGAAATTAATTCTCTAACTTTTTAATTACAAATATTTCAGCAAAGGTCTCAATGTGTCAATGGTGAAGTGTGTGACGAATGTCGTAGGCAGGCTCGCTTGTGTTGTGGCGAATGCCGTATCATGCGGTACTATCAGAACTCCACGTGTATTTCTTGAAACCCGACAGAAAAAAGGGCCTCGTAAATGTTAGAGTTCGAGGTAGTGGCATTCACTGTCTGCTTTATTTATTGCAATTAAAAAATTACAAAATTAAATTCAAACTGTAAAATGACACATATACAGAAACAGTCTAGGCTACTTGTGAGATACAAGAGGCAAAATTTGTGCGCAGACCGACCACTGTGGCATCACTCATGATCGTAGTTCTCTCGCGGTGTATACCCCGAATTATTACTAGACAAAGCTTCAATCATTAGCTCATCGTCATCGAGACAGCATTATGATGACGAATCATGGTTACCGCACAACCTCATTAATGCGCAGCCGCTTAAATTTTCCTCTGCCTAACTGCTCTGCTTTCCCTTTCCAAGAAGACAAAGTGTTGCGGGGTCTAAGGCATCGCTCTACAATGAGTTCGTGTTTGCTACAATGATTTTTGTTGAGTTCTCACAGTTACTTGAAATAGCATCGAGCCATAGCCTCCTATACCACATGCCTGCCCACTGAAGGAAATGCGGCCGTTCACGCAACTGTACTGTGGGCGCCAGTTTCCTAGGTCGGAAACACGGACAGTCAGAGCAGTGACAACCTTTGCCTACCCCGTAAGTGTACCCTGCCGTGCGCTCGGTGCATACTTTTGCTCTAGAGTTCTTTGCGGAGATAAGCCTCCTGGATGGGCACATGCTGTGTCATCGTTCGATAAGGCAGTAGTTATCGAAAGACGCCGTGCCAGTTAGCGTTGGTACAGTATCTTTTGGATGTCATGTCATTTCTCCGCCTGTCTGACGCCACCAGTTGTAATCTGCAATCTGTGTGTAGGAAGACGTGTCATGACCAATACTGCTGATATCGCATCGAGGTAGCCATCACCAACCTAGGAAACTAGAGCCACTATCGTGGATGATCGGCGCCTGTGTGTTCCGGGGTCATTGGGCAGGCATGTAGTATATAGGAGGCTATGATCGAGCTTAGGCCAGGCTTCGCAGTGGCATCTTCTTTGGTGTATCGGGGGTACATTGTGCCAGTAACACTTCTGTTCACCAACACTGACACATCCCAGAGAGCCTTGGCCATATCTTTGCAGAACATTGCGTCGGTCTTTGACTTCAAAATCCATGAGAATCGTTCACAGGGCACAAAACATTGCTGCCCAGATGGATCTGGAAGAGAAACATATATGTGATTTGTGATTTAGAACATATTTGCGGTTCTTGTTTATTGAAATGTGATTGTAGCTACAGCTAAGCTGATGTGCCAATAAATGACTCGAAGGAGAGGCGTTGTATTCGCCAAGTCCAATCCATGAGACTGCAAGCACCTATAAAAATAATAAAGACATGAAACTGAGAGGTACACGCAGCAACATAATGTGCGCGGTTTTACTATGTTGCCAACTATTTGTCCTCTGTGAAAATGTTCACTGAACCCATAATTTAATTCAACACAGACAGCACAGATTAGTGACAACTGCACAGAGTAGTGACAGCAGACAGCGTCAGGTTAGCGGGCACATACAAAAAAGGGGATATTGAACAACAGCACGGTCAGATCTGAAAAGGTAACGGTTTTTGTCTATCCAAAAAAGAGATCGTAGCTCTAGCTGAGCTGGAGCGTCGACCAATGGCTCACAGGACAGGCGTTGTATTCGTCACCTACTTTCCATAACTCTGCCCAGCAACCAAGAGACATCCAGCAAATATCCGTAAGATATCTCGCCCGGGACGTTTGGATATCCAGTGGAGTTTGCCACAGATCCGTTTTACATCCATGCGATATCCCAGCGACTAGCATTTCTGCCATGTTTGTAGATCCCCTGAAAGTCCCTGCGACATCTGTCACGGATATTTGGATATTTACGGGAGATTACGAACATCGTACATATTTTGCTTTTAAAAATTTCGTGCATGAGATATTTAGTGTTTGTAGAGTGCGTAGAGGCCACTGCAACTGTGTACAAGCAAATAATATTTATTGTGTGTTCCCATTTGATACCATTGTTCTCATTTGGGAACAAAACCATTACCTTAGCCTAACAAGATTCATCACAGTACAGCAACACTGTGGGACCTGCCAGCACAAGTGCCGAACCCTGCCCGCCTCACTTGGACCACTTGGGAAAACCCGCAGTAACCTCTATTTGCGAGTTGGATGGAACGTATACTGAAATACAAATCGTTACACACACGTTCGTTAAGGGTAGCGTGGCGTAAACCATTTTTAACGGTGACGAGGATGTATGTTCGCAATTCCTGTGCATCTGCATCAACTCAAAGTATACCCAACAACATTTCTGACATCCCTTCCTATCAACTGCTGTGTTTTTAATTCAGGTTACCGTCTCTATAAGGACAAATAAATCTTTCCTGGATCTCCCACAGACATCCCTAGGATCTGCAGGCTGCCTGTCATGCGACATTCAAACATCCAGAGCGTGATATCCTTCCAACATACCAGGGACATCTGTTGTTTACTGGAGTAAGCCCAAAACGCAATGGAATTGTGCGACATCCCATAGATATCCTATGGATATCGAGATATTCAGGACGTTCGCGACCTTGTTGGGATGTCCCAGGGCTATTAATGGTTTGCTGGGTGAAAGCAATTATAAAAATAATAAAGACATGAAACCAACAGGCACTCGCGTCAACAACGTATCCAAACGATTGAATCTGAACACACACACACAGGTGCAGCCCACATCTCCATATTGTTTGTCACTCATACGCAACCACATTCTGCAGAGAAAGAAAACGCCATTCAGCTAGCTGTGCTCCACAGCTCTACCGCATGCGATTGTGAACACGAGCAGGCACAATATTAAAAGCGCAGGACAAGAAAGTAAGAAAACTCACCCCTGCTGAAGTCCAGAGAACAACGGGACGCTACAACAACGTTCGTTGTTACGCTTAATGCCATCGTTCATTGCACTGGACAGGATGCAGAACTGCCTCGTTTGCCTCAAGATTTCAGAAAACATACGCGCGACGCTGTGCAAGAAATAAACTTACTAAACCTCGAAACAGTTCTCACTAGTACATACGCTGCATTGGGGGGGCATAGTAATCTGAAAACAAAGACAACAACTATTAATATCAAGCATGGTAACGAGACCTATAACTATACTCACTATCCGGTGGTGGTACCCAGTGATCATCTAAAAGGTATTTGCAATTAAGATCAAACATGGAAACAGGATCTATAACTATACTCACTGTCTGGCGGTGGTACCCGGTAATCATCTAAAAGATATTTGCAATTAAGATCAAACATGGAAACAGGATCTATAACTATACTCACGTCTGGTGGTGGTACCCGGTGATCATCTAAAAGATATTTGCAATTAAGATCAAACATGGAAACATGATCTATAAGTATACTCACTGTCTGGTGGTGGTACCCGGTGATCATCTTAAAGATATTTGCAATTAAGATCAAACATGGAAACAGGATCTATAACTATACTCACTGTCTGGTGGTGGTACCCGGTGATCATCTAAAAGATATTTGCAATTAAGATCAAACATGGAAACAGGATCTATAACTATACTCACTGTCTGGTGGTGGTACGCGGTGATCATCTAAAAGATATTTGCAATTAAGATGAAACATGGAAACAGGATCTATAACTATACTCACTGTCCGGTGGTGGTCCCCGGTGATCATCTAAAAGGTATTTGCTATTAAGATCAAACATGGAAACAGGATCTATAACTATACTCACTGTCTGGTGGTGGTACCCGGTGGTAATCTTAAAGATATTTGCAATTAAGATCAAACATGGAAACAGAATCTATAACTATACTCACTGTCTGGTGGTGGTACCCGGTGATAATCTAAAATTATTTGCAATTAAGATCAAACATGGAAACAGGATCTATAACTATACTCACTGTCTGGCGGTGGTACCCGGTAATCATCTAAAAGATATTTGCAATTAAGATCAAACATGGAAACAGGATCTATAACTATACTCACTGTCTGGTGGTGGTACCCGGTGATCATCTAAAAGATATTTGCAATTAAGATCAAACATGGAAACATGATCTATAAGTATACTCACTGTCTGGTGGTGGTACCCGGTGATCATCTTAAAGATATTTGCAATTAAGATCAAACATGGAAACAGGATCTATAACTATACTCACTGTCTGGTGGTGGTACCCGGTGATCATCTAAAAGATATTTGCAATTAAGATCAAACATGGAAACAGGATCTATAACTATACTTACTGTCTGGTGGTGGTACCCGGTGATCATCTAAAAGATATTTGCAATTAAGATCAAACATGGAAACAGGATCTATAACTATACTCACTGTCCGGTGGTGGTACCCGGTTATCATCTAAAAGGTATTTGCTATTAAGATCAAACATGGAAACAGGATCTATAACTATACTCACTGTCTGGTGGTGGTACCCGGTGATATTCTAAAAGGTATTTGCAATTAAGATCAAACATGGAAACGGGATCTATAACTATACTCTCTTCCGGTGGTGGTACCCGGTGACTATCTAAACATATATTTGCTATTAAGATCAGCTAATCAAAGTCCACATGGTGGTACATACTTTCATTCGTTACCACACACACTGAGTCATCGGAAATGGAACTCATATATTAACACGAAATCAATGAAATGTCGCTAATACATACAGCTTGGTGGTGGTGACTCAGGCGCTGAAAAGAAAGGAACTTTAGATACTTCTTGCTTTTCATATTCACCATTTCCTTATCCTCTTCGAAGTAAAACACTGGGCTCGATGTGAATACTGTGAAAGATAACATTCTTAAGAAAACTAACCCTGAGGAGAAAAACCACCAAAACTCACCAATATCATCATCGTCTTCAATAGTAGAACTCGAGAAAACTAAGAAAGATAACTTTCGTAAGAAACCTAACTTTAAGGTAAAATCCACCAAAATTTACTACCATCGTTAGCCATGTTGCTTCGAAGTGATGCTCTAGTAACCAAATCTTCATTTTTTTAAAGTTGACGCATCCTCATTATTATATTACATCCTCTCCTACATTGTATAAATGACTGTTAGAAACAAGGGGGTGGGCTGGAGAAATCCGCATGTAGCAAAAATCTTTGTAGTAAACAGCCATTTGCAAACTAAGGAAAATGCAACCAATAGGGAAAGTATGCACATCCTCTCCATCGGATTCCTTTTCAACATCCCCCTCACAGTCGACGATGGAAGCGCAGAAGTGCTACGCGATCTCTGAGGACGATTGTATGTATAGAAAGCTTTCCCGTTTTTCCCTCTCTAAAAATGTGATTCTTTGTTCAGATTCTGATTGTCTTCTGATTGGTGATCTTCCTCTTGTGAAGTCATTGAAGACACCACCCAGAAATTTCTTTATACAATACGATGAGCATCTGAGACGTTGTCGTTGTGGTAGATTGTGGTCATCGAATCCATCTCATTGGCTAGACAATAACATCCGACCTTATCTCGGTTGCCATCCAAGCTCGGATCATCCATGAAGCCAAGTGAACGCTTTGCTTTGACGGTACAATGGCTGATGTATGAGGATTTGATGAAATTAAAGTCCTATCTGAACTACAACGGGCCAGAAGTCGCATTATTGTCGCATTATGCAAATTCTCCCGTTCCCGATGCGGACGCAACGAGGAAAAATTAGTCGGAGGCTCCAACGCTTTGTCGCCATCAAGTGTAACTTGCGAAGGTATCGTCAAGGTGACAATATCTCTCCAGCCATACTTAATGCCGGACTCAAGCGACTAATAATTCGAAACTTTTACATCCAACACTCGGAATACAACATCGTGCGTCGCAAGAAAGATGGCTGTCGCAAGGTGTCGAGTCTGGAGGACTATCTCAAAGAAGTATGTACGTTGAAGAAATAAAATGAGACATTTTTCTTTAAATGAGGTATACCTCTTCAATCATTCTTAATATCTTGAGGTCATTGTGTACAAGGTTAAGTAGTATAGGGGGGACCGCTATAAGAACATCCTTTTTCTAATCCAGTTCTAGGAATTTCTAATCCAACACAAGCCAGTTCTAATCCCTCTGGTTAGTGGCCCCACTTTGATTGACAGGCCCCTTTTTGGCTCGCCCATTCATGCTGATTGGTTTGAGATGACCCCACTTCGATTTACAGGCCCCTTGTTTGGCTCCACCCCTTCACGCTGATTGGTTCAAAATGACCCCACTTTGATTGACAGGCCCCCCTTTTGGCTCCGCCCACTTCACGCCGATTGGCCCCTCCAAACCTACTGATTGCTGATTGATCCATCCACTTCGCGCTGATTGGCTCCTTCTAGGACAGCTGATCGACCAACCCAGTGACCCCACTACAGCTCTATCTTAGACAAACAAAAGGAATACATTGCAACGTTTATTGAGTACATCATGGCTGTCTTGGAGAGATTGAGTTCCTCAGAAGTGACGAATCATGTAGGTGTCTCTGGGACAGCGGCTAAGAAAAGTTTCATCCTCCGTGAGTTGACACATTCCACACGCACTGGACGCTTACGTCCAGTGGTTGAAGGCACGTGCGTAGCGATCCAGTAGCGTTCTTGTCCAGCTTAATGTTGGACCGCATAGGTACCACATACCAATCTGTGATAGTGAAGATATCACCAGGGCATTCAAGCGGGTAGGTGTGCTTATCTTTCTCGAGCTTCATGCGTCTTCAGTTGCAGGTGTCCAGCGCCAGCGTGCATGAGACGAGCGAGAAGAGAACGAGCTACCATATCCTTCCACTGGTCCAACTGACGCTACTCCTTCTCATCTGAGGAGAGAAAGAATGCCCAGTTAAATCACGCTATCTCCGTCATACACTCAAGCTTACCATATTCGCAGCTTCCGTATGGGTAGGAGTCGATGTCATTGTAGAGGTATCGTTTGTCGTCGTACGCCATCAGACTTCTTTTCACATTTCTGATGGTGTACATGCACTGTTTCTTTCCCACTATTGACACCTGTTCGTGCGATACGCTAGTGTGCTTGAACAGGGTATCGTGGTACGTATCATGGAGGAGGTGTTTGCGCACAATGTTCTTTTTTACCCCTTTAGCTCTTGCAATTTGTTTTCCCCCAGCTAGTTTGATGGAGTACATTTTGGCTTTCAAGCATATTACTTCTTCGATAGGTACACTACCAGTTTCGCTTTTGAATGCCCCAAGTCTTCCACGATTCTTTTCACTGTACAGTGGATGATCCCGATCAAAGGAAGACAAATCTAAGTGGTCGTCGGCGATCACACGTAACTGATCTTCGTAATCCTTGCAGAATAGGCCGAGGATCAGAGAATCCGTGTCAAAGTAGCAGGTAATCACCGGACAAGTGAGCTTGCTCAGCAAAGTTTCGTAGTAGAACGCGTACATCGTTAATTTACTCAGTTCTAAAATCGTGAAGCCAATCTGCAAGGGGAAATCACATCGCACTTTTCTTTTGCGCATTTCGTACATGACACAATCGGGGGACAAAATTTCCATTCGCACGCATTCTGGCCGACTCCCGAGGCGACTCGCCGTCTCCTCATCGAAGGCTACTCGAATATCCCTCATGTTAAATTTATTTAAAAGCGTTCTTCCGAAAACCGCATTATTTGAGATTTTATAGAAATTTTTTTCAAACGTCGTGCCTGAGGCAACGCGCCTGGCAACATTGTCCTCAATGTAGGGACGCAGGAATGGTGCCTGACGAAATTTTAGGATTCGGTGAATTTTTGTCACCCTCATGCCCAATCTACAGTAGAGTGCGAGCAGTGCGTAATGAACGACATACTCGACCTTGTCCTTGCACGTCAGCAACAGCTTTTTGCTGTTAGCTGGCTGATACATTAATTCTTCGAGAAGACCTCGCTGGAATGGCGAGAGCCATTCCTCCGGGACCACAGCCTTCTCGGGAGCCAGGGGGAAGTACCGCGTTAGAGCGTGGATAGATTTTGGATACTCCAAGTCGCACACATACACGTACCCCACCTCCGAATCCGTGGGGTGATGCATAAAATCCACGGAGCTAAAATCCTCGACCCACTCGAAATCGCCGACGGGGAGGTGCTTTACCATACTGAATCCATAAAGATTGTTGCAATCTATGTATGATATGTACACCTCCTCTTTATCGGGATCATAGCCACTACACAGAGGGTTGTTGGCACGTAAATGACGCCTGCTCGCCTGACAGAGCCCGCCCCTAACACCCGACTCGATTGTTCTGTACATGTCCTCGTCGATGATTAACTCCAATTTTGCCTGCGTGTAATTTAGAGCACATTGCCACGAATAGGATGCCAGAGAAACACAATGAAGCAATTCTAATCCACGCGCGTCGTAGCACAGTCGTCGGAAGTGCTGCATCACGTCTGCATGTAAGAGGGCATCCGTTTTCAGGTACAGTGCATTATAATCCCTCAGATTCGAGCATCCAAAACGTTCAAATACTTGCAGTGCATACTGGTAGTCTTCCTCGCTTATATCCTCCCCAGTGAGATCATTTCGGAAGGCAGATTTTGCCGGCAGAGCCAATTCGTCGTACACCGCAAAAGAATTAACGTGGCTGTATGGGAATACACCTTTACGAAGCAGAATTTCGTAGTCGTTTCCAAATACCTGCTTCAGGCACTGGAACGCCTCTGCGCCCCCCATGGATTTGACGGTTTCCACGAGCTCCCCCAGCGACGAATTTAGGTACTGCATGGTATCTCTGAATAGGAAGGTGCCAATTTCGAACGATCGAATTTTTTCCATGGAACTGGCAACGATGAAGGGAGCTCGCTTCCACCCGAGAAGGTGAAATTCCCGCAGCAGTCCGGCCAAATCGTAGGCCAGATTGTGCACCATGATCGGTAATTTTTCTCTCGTCGTGCACGCCACATTACAGGGGCTGCACAGCGTCGCAATGTAATTTGTGTCCCCGGTAGTACATCGCTTGGAATGGTCGTGATGACGGATACGGGGTAGATCTCGCGTGAACTCCCGTTTACAGTACGCGCAATGGGTGGCAGCTCTGTGCTCGGCCCGTTGCTCATCATTCAGCACCATTGTGGCGGGGCAGGCATTCAGGGCAACCATCTCGTCCCGCATTTCCATCAAAGCCTTCACGCACTGCCTCGCGGAATCTTCACCGTGGTGCGTCCTGACGCGCATCACCTTCGAGTCGTGGGTGCGCACGAGCACGGCACAGAAGCTAGAGGTGACGTGACGCTGCATGCCAACACCACTGGGCGCGAGTACGCTCTCCGTGTCCAACGCGACGACGTAGTTGTACTGCTGCTTGTACTGTATTTTATTAAATTCTACAAAATTTTTGCCAGGTTCGCAAAATTCCAATAAGATTTCGTTCACGTCCGCGCACAGGCGACGATGTTTCGCCATGCTCTTTTCCTCGTTAAAAGAGCGCGTGCAACGTTCGCATACGAAACACCTATTGTCTCTCATCAGTAATCGTTCGAGGGACTTGATTCCAAAAAAATGTTCATCTATAGCCAATAAGTGAATTTTCTTTTCACACTCGAGTTTTGGGGGTCGCGACACGTGCACTCCCTGATCGACGTACTCGTACACATACACGGATATCTTGTTTTTGTCTTCGAATTCGTCCAGATCAGAAAATGAAATGGGGAAGTGAGTAGGCCACCAGTAATCTACTGCATAATTTTCACATTTTTTCCACGAATTCCTTTCCTGTGGGTGCAGGAGAGCGAGCGTATTGTATTTAAAACATTCGCCCTCCTTGCGTGCTGGTAAATGGATATTCGTTAACACGTTCCTGCGTTTAGCCAGATTCGTGGGAAGTACCCCATTGCACCCGAATTTTTTAGTTTTCACAGCGGAGATACACATTTGAACTTTTTGGACGTCAGCGGATACAAACCCACTACCCTCGCGCTGGTAATTTTCAATGCGCCCGGTGGACTCCTGAATCACATCCATCAAAGTATTTGCGATAGCTCCGTCGCTGTGGACTTCGCGAGCAAGCGCCATAAAATGAGCTATGTGTGCGGTTACATCCCCTCGATTTTCTTTCATCATTAGGACGTCAGAACAAATGCAAAACCTAAAGGGTATTCTTTGCGCTCGCAAAATAGCAATTATATTGTGGAGGTGGTTCATTAAATATTGTCGCAAGTCCTCTACTCCCTGATCGTGAACAGATGCCAATAGCACAAACGCTTTGACGATACCTCGAAATGCGCTATCAGTTTGAAAGAAAGGCAGGAAGGAAATGTCCACATAGGGATGTGATCGCTCGACGTGAGCATGCAATGTGGCAGGTGAAATGTCTGGAGAAGATGATGAATTCTCTTCCAATAGCTCATCATCCCCGATATCATGAGGATCAAAAAAGCAGAACACGCATCTAGGCACTGAAAAAAAGAAGAAACACTAAGAAAACGTGCACCACAAAGCGTGAATGAAAAATACTTACTCTTGAAGCGAGCTCCGCACACTCCCGAAGCGATGCGAAGACTGCTGCCCCTTTACACATCCTCGCCATTTATATAGCGGCGACCTCGCTGCATGCCCCAACATGCACGGGTGCGGCGAGTCGTCATAGCCTAAAAATAACCTGCTCTGCATGTTCAAGGTCGCAGTTTGCCCTTGGCTTCACGTAATGCTCCGTCCGCCTACACCATTGCCGCACCTGAGCGCAAAGTTCGCTCTCATCACATGTCATTCCGATATGCAAGTTGCTTTCATGATCAGGCACACAACCATCCCTTTTTGGCTGTGGTATTTCAATAATATTACTTAAAAGAAACAAATTGCAGTGAAATGCTGATTCATCTCAGACAGGAATTTCTACCCGCAGTGTTAAACCCTCAGATACCAGCATTTCTGCTCAAATACCAAAATAGCTATGACTTCGAAAATTAAACACATGCTAAACAAACTACCATCAACTCCTATCAGATAATTATTGCATAATGCTAAATACTCAATTGCATTACCCCTGCGTGAAGAAAGCACAGGACAAGGGTACACAAATTCACTTAAGCGATGAGGGAAAAGGCTTAAGACCTCAGGTCACCACACAACGCTACGCGGCTAACACAAGATAACAACAAGATACTAGCGGCGGGTAAAATCGTAACACTGCTAAACAAGCCCCAACATGCCATGATGACGTCACAAACCACGAAAAAAGCACACACGCGCGCGCACACAGCAGCTCAGGAATGCATAAGGAGAGGTGCTTTATTGGAATTTCTACTCCTGGCTCAGACACCAACATTTCTGCTCAAATACCCATAACTGCAAGATTAAGCACCGCTTACTTCATCGAGCACCCAACAAAATCTAACAAACAAAAAACAAACAAACCCACTTTCCGTAATAGAACACTATTCAGCTTTACCAAGCGATTTTCTTCTGCTTTAGCAGTGAAAGAAGAAAAGAGCCATGAAAAATTACACGTACTTTTGCTTGAATAGCTATAACTGCAAAAAAAGAAGAAAAAATCGAAGCACATGCTAATAAACTAAGAAAAAGACACTCATGTCTGGTATGTGATAGTGCCACATACACAGACGCATTGCCCTTGCGTTAAGAAAGCACAGGACAGGGATACGAAAATTTCCTTAGGTGAGCAGGGAAAAGGCTTAAGACCTCAGGTCACCACACAACGCTACGCAGCTAGCACAAGATAACAACAAGATACTAGCGGCGGGTTAAATTGTAACACTGCTAAACAAGCCCCAACATGTCATGATGACGTCACAAACAAGGAAAAAAGCACACGCGCGCGCGCACACAGCAGCTCAGGAATGCACAAGGAGAGGTGCTTTATTGGAATTTCTGCTCCTGGCTCAGACACCAACATTTCTGCTCAAATACCCATAACTGCAAGATTAAGCACCGCTTACTTCATCGAGCACTTAACAAAATCTAACAAACAAACAAACAAAAACAAACAAACCCACTTTCCGTGATAGAACACTATTCAGCTTTACCAAGTGATTTTCTTCTGCTTTAGCAGTGAAAGAAGAAAAGAGCCATGAAAAATTACACGTACTTTTGCTTGAATAGCTATAACTGCAAAAAAAGAAGAAAAAAAATCGAAGCACATGCTAATAAATGGAGAAAAAGGCACTCATTTCTCCTATCAGATAATTATTGCATAATGCTACATACACAGTCGCGTTGTCCCTGTGTAAAGAAAGCACAGGACAAGGGTACACAAATTGAATTGAGAAAATCACTTCTACTCGCGCAGCATAATACGATATACGCAGTTTTTTTTTTTTTTTTTTTTTACGGTCGAAAATTGCAATAAGAAGCCACTGCCATGCATGTGCAACAACCCTTATTTTTTATACCAACATTTCATGCAATACCACATAAATTTATCACTCGAGTCACACGAAAAGGCATACACAATGTACTTACTGGTTAAGTGGGGTCAGAGTTGCACACACACACACACACACAACACAGACACAACGAGTGACAGTGAAAAATAAGAAATTACACGCACTTCTGCTCGAATAGCAAAGTGTCAAGCATGACAAAACACATTTTCTACCACCAGAAAATTATTAAACAGAATAATACAATATTCGCAAAGATTAAGCTTGTGTGGCAAACACACAACCTGAGGAAGACACCTATTCACATCTGCTTTCTGAATTTGTTATACATGCGTGAGCGATTCGATAAGAATATAAAGCACGCTGCTTGGAGAAAGCATATATCATGTGTAGCTCAGTCTACTCTATTGAAAATGCGATAAACCTTATTTTTCAAACAAAAAATCACGGTCGGCATAATATACGACAATGTCGGCAATATCACTGAAGTCAAACACATTGAACTTACTTGTCAATTGGGGTCTCAGCTGCACAAACGCGCACGCACACTCACACATTTTTAGTGCCTCACAACGAGCAAAAACACAAGGTCTATTCACAGCCACATAAATTCATATTATTCCTCACGTCAATAATTATCCAACCATCGTCAAAACGGGGAACACGCATATGCCAATACGAAACAATAGGCCTTCCCGCCGGATGTAATACGATATCGCCAGTCGACCGTCCCAAAGCAGAAAAGAAACACAGCATCTCAGGAATGCATGTTGCCTATACATCCAAGAACAGCGTGCAGCAATTATAATACAGAATGGGATTCATTTCTTTGTACTTTTGTTTGCTTGCATATAAATATTTCACAAGAAATATTACAGAGTGTAAAAGGAGAACAGCATTCACTACACCCTGTAGCTCTCATCATTTAAAAAAAAAAACAGTTTTCATATGTTCATAACCACACTACCATTCACTAAATAGGGGAGTCACTAATGATTCAAATAAGATAAAATATCATTCCATCATCATTGATTGCAAACTTCACGCGAGAATAAGCAACTGCCGCGCGTCGTATTTTTCTTATAAGAAACACCAAATAGACTCAATCTCGCCATGTTAAACACCAACAGCAATTTTGTATTTATTTTTGTCGTTTCCAGCAGATCATTACTTTGTGCGAGTCATCAAAAATTAAAAAACTCTCGGATCTGCTGCTGTTAAAGTGATAAAACAGTGCCCTCGAAACGCGCCAACACGTGAGCCGCATCGGACCCGTTCACGCAGTTAGGACACGCTTGACGCAATGACGCGCGCTCTGTTATCGTTTCCCCCGTGCGGGCACACTGTTTTATCACTTTAACAGCAGCAGATCAGAGAGTTTTTTAATTTTTGATGACTCGCACAAAGTAATGATCTGCTGGAAACGACAAAAATAAATACAAAATTGCTGTTGGTGTTTAACATGGCGAGATTGAGTCTATTTGGTGTTTCTTATAAGAAAAATACGACGCGCGGCAGTTGCTTATTCTCGCGTGAAGTTTGCAATCAATGATGATGGAATGATATTTTATCTTATTTGAATCATTAGTGACTCCCCTATTTAGTGAATGGTAGTGTGGTTATGAACATATGAAAACTGTTTTTTTTTTTAAATGATGAGAGCTACAGGGTGTAGTGAATGCTGTTCTCCTTTTACACTCTGTAATATTTCTTGTGAAATATTTATATGCAAGCAAACAAAAGTACAAAGAAATGAATCCCATTCTGTATTATAATTGCTGCACGCTGTTCTTGGATGTATAGGCAACATGCATTCCTGAGATGCTGTGTTTCTTTTCTGCTTTGGGACGGTCGACTGGCGATATCGTATTACATCCGGCGGGAAGGCCTATTGTTTCGTATTGGCATATGCGTGTTCCCCGTTTTGACGATGGTTGGATAATTATTGACGTGAGGAATAATATGAATTTATGTGGCTGTGAATAGACCTTGTGTTTTTGCTCGTTGTGAGGCACTAAAAATGTGTGAGTGTGCGTGCGCGTTTGTGCAGCTGAGACCCCAATTGACAAGTAAGTTCAATGTGTTTGACTTCAGTGATATTGCCGACATTGTCGTATATTATGCCGACCGTGATTTTTTGTTTGAAAAATAAGGTTTATCGCATTTTCAATAGAGTAGACTGAGCTACACATGATATATGCTTTCTCCAAGCAGCGTGCTTTATATTCTTATCGAATCGCTCACGCATGTATAACAAATTCAGAAAGCAGATGTGAATAGGTGTCTTCCTCAGGTTGTGTGTTTGCCACACAAGCTTAATCTTTGCGAATATTGTATTATTCTGTTTAATAATTTTCTGGTGGTAGAAAATGTGTTTTGTCATGCTTGACACTTTGCTATTCGAGCAGAAGTGCGTGTAATTTCTTATTTTTCACTGTCACTCGTTGTGTCTGTGTTGTGTGTGTGTGTGTGTGTGCAACTCTGACCCCACTTAACCAGTAAGTACATTGTGTATGCCTTTTCGTGTGACTCGAGTGATAAATTTATGTGGTATTGCATGAAATGTTGGTATAAAAAATAAGGGTTGTTGCACATGCATGGCAGTGGCTTCTTATTGCAATTTTCGACCGTAAAAAAAAAAAAAAAAAAAAAAAAAAAACTGCGTATATCGTATTATGCTGCGCGAGTAGAAGTGATTTTCTCAATTCAATTTGTGTACCCTTGTCCTGTGCTTTCTTTACACAGGGACAACGCGACTGTGTATGTAGCATTATGCAATAATTATCTGATAGGAGAAATGAGTGCCTTTTTCTCCATTTATTAGCATGTGCTTCGATTTTTTTTCTTCTTTTTTTGCAGTTATAGCTATTCAAGCAAAAGTACGTGTAATTTTTCATGGCTCTTTTCTTCTTTCACTGCTAAAGCAGAAGAAAATCACTTGGTAAAGCTGAATAGTGTTCTATCACGGAAAGTGGGTTTGTTTGTTTTTGTTTGTTTGTTTGTTAGATTTTGTTAAGTGCTCGATGAAGTAAGCGGTGCTTAATCTTGCAGTTATGGGTATTTGAGCAGAAATGTTGGTGTCTGAGCCAGGAGCAGAAATTCCAATAAAGCACCTCTCCTTGTGCATTCCTGAGCTGCTGTGTGCGCGCGCGCGTGTGCTTTTTTCCTTGTTTGTGACGTCATCATGACATGTTGGGGCTTGTTTAGCAGTGTTACAATTTAACCCGCCGCTAGTATCTTGTTGTTATCTTGTGCTAGCCGCGTAGCGTTGTGTGGTGACCTGAGGTCTTAAGCCTTTTCCCTGCTCACCTAAGGAAATTTTCGTATCCCTGTCCTGTGCTTTCTTAACGCAAGGGCAATGCGTCTGTGTATGTGGCACTATCACATACCAGACATGAGTGTCTTTTTCTTAGTTTATTAGCATGTGCTTCGATTTTTTCTTCTTTTTTTGCAGTTATAGCTATTCAAGCAAAAGTACGTGTAATTTTTCATGGCTCTTTTCTTCTTTCACTGCTAAAGCAGAAGAAAATCGCTTGGTAAAGCTGAATAGTGTTCTATTACGGAAAGTGGGTTTGTTTGTTTTTTGTTTGTTAGATTTTGTTGGGTGCTCGATGAAGTAAGCGGTGCTTAATCTTGCAGTTATGGGTATTTGAGCAGAAATGTTGGTGTCTGAGCCAGGAGTAGAAATTCCAATAAAGCACCTCTCCTTATGCATTCCTGAGCTGCTGTGTGCGCGCGCGTGTGTGCT
The DNA here is from genome assembly GCF_037126465.1 of Ornithodoros turicata. NCBI lineage: Eukaryota > Metazoa > Arthropoda > Arachnida > Ixodida > Argasidae > Ornithodoros > Ornithodoros turicata. The sequence goes on from NW_026999391.1 coordinate 98,747, forward strand.
TTTTTCGTGGTTTGTGACGTCATCATGGCATGTTGGGGCTTGTTTAGCAGTGTTACGATTTTACCCGCCGCTAGTATCTTGTTGTTATCTTGTGTTAGCCGCGTAGCGTTGTGTGGTGACCTGAGGTCTTAAGCCTTTTCCCTCATCGCTTAAGTGAATTTGTGTACCCTTGTCCTGTGCTTTCTTCACGCAGGGGTAATGCAATTGAGTATTTAGCATTATGCAATAATTATCTGATAGGAGTTGATGGTAGTTTGTTTAGCATGTGTTTAATTTTCGAAGTCATAGCTATTTTGGTATTTGAGCAGAAATGCTGGTATCTGAGGGTTTAACACTGCGGGTAGAAATTCCTGTCTGAGATGAATCAGCATTTCACTGCAATTTGTTTCTTTTAAGTAATATTATTGAAATACCACAGCCAAAAAGGGATGGTTGTGTGCCTGATCATGAAAGCAACTTGCATATCGGAATGACATGTGATGAGAGCGAACTTTGCGCTCAGGTGCGGCAATGGTGTAGGCGGACGGAGCATTACGTGAAGCCAAGGGCAAACTGCGACCTTGAACATGCAGAGCAGGTTATTTTTAGGCTATGACGACTCGCCGCACCCGTGCATGTTGGGGCATGCAGCGAGGTCGCCGCTATATAAATGGCGAGGATGTGTAAAGGGGCAGCAGTCTTCGCATCGCTTCGGGAGTGTGCGGAGCTCGCTTCAAGAGTAAGTATTTTTCATTCACGCTTTGTGGTGCACGTTTTCTTAGTGTTTCTTCTTTTTTTCAGTGCCTAGATGCGTGTTCTGCTTTTTTGATCCTCATGATATCGGGGATGATGAGCTATTGGAAGAGAATTCATCATCTTCTCCAGACATTTCACCTGCCACATTGCATGCTCACGTCGAGCGATCACATCCCTATGTGGACATTTCCTTCCTGCCTTTCTTTCAAACTGATAGCGCATTTCGAGGTATCGTCAAAGCGTTTGTGCTATTGGCATCTGTTCACGATCAGGGAGTAGAGGACTTGCGACAATATTTAATGAACCACCTCCACAATATAATTGCTATTTTGCGAGCGCAAAGAATACCCTTTAGGTTTTGCATTTGTTCTGACGTCCTAATGATGAAAGAAAATCGAGGGGATGTAACCGCACACATAGCTCATTTTATGGCGCTTGCTCGCGAAGTCCACAGCGACGGAGCTATCGCAAATACTTTGATGGATGTGATTCAGGAGTCCACCGGGCGCATTGAAAATTACCAGCGCGAGGGTAGTGGGTTTGTATCCGCTGACGTCCAAAAAGTTCAAATGTGTATCTCCGCTGTGAAAACTAAAAAATTCGGGTGCAATGGGGTACTTCCCACGAATCTGGCTAAACGCAGGAACGTGTTAACGAATATCCATTTACCAGCACGCAAGGAGGGCGAATGTTTTAAATACAATACGCTCGCTCTCCTGCACCCACAGGAAAGGAATTCGTGGAAAAAATGTGAAAATTATGCAGTAGATTACTGGTGGCCTACTCACTTCCCCATTTCATTTTCTGATCTGGACGAATTCGAAGACAAAAACAAGATATCCGTGTATGTGTACGAGTACGTCGATCAGGGAGTGCACGTGTCGCGACCCCCAAAACTCGAGTGTGAAAAGAAAATTCACTTATTGGCTATAGATGAACATTTTTTTGGAATCAAGTCCCTCGAACGATTACTGATGAGAGACAATAGGTGTTTCGTATGCGAACGTTGCACGCGCTCTTTTAACGAGGAAAAGAGCATGGCGAAACATCGTCGCCTGTGCGCGGACGTGAACGAAATCTTATTGGAATTTTGCGAACCTGGCAAAAATTTTGTAGAATTTAATAAAATACAGTACAAGCAGCAGTACAACTACGTCGTCGCGTTGGACACGGAGAGCGTACTCGCGCCCAGTGGTGTTGGCATGCAGCGTCACGTCACCTCTAGCTTCTGTGCCGTGCTCGTGCGCACCCACGACTCGAAGGTGATGCGCGTCAGGACGCACCACGGTGAAGATTCCGCGAGGCAGTGCGTGAAGGCTTTGATGGAAATGCGGGACGAGATGGTTGCCCTGAATGCCTGCCCCGCCACAATGGTGCTGAATGATGAGCAACGGGCCGAGCACAGAGCTGCCACCCATTGCGCGTACTGTAAACGGGAGTTCACGCGAGATCTACCCCGTATCCGTCATCACGACCATTCCAAGCGATGTACTACCGGGGACACAAATTACATTGCGACGCTGTGCAGCCCCTGTAATGTGGCGTGCACGACGAGAGAAAAATTACCGATCATGGTGCACAATCTGGCCTACGATTTGGCCGGACTGCTGCGGGAATTTCACCTTCTCGGGTGGAAGCGAGCTCCCTTCATCGTTGCCAGTTCCATGGAAAAAATTCGATCGTTCGAAATTGGCACCTTCCTATTCAGAGATACCATGCAGTACCTAAATTCGTCGCTGGGGGAGCTCGTGGAAACCGTCAAATCCATGGGGGGCGCAGAGGCGTTCCAGTGCCTGAAGCAGGTATTTGGAAACGACTACGAAATTCTGCTTCGTAAAGGTGTATTCCCATACAGCCACGTTAATTCTTTTGCGGTGTACGACGAATTGGCTCTGCCGGCAAAATCTGCCTTCCGAAATGATCTCACTGGGGAGGATATAAGCGAGGAAGACTACCAGTATGCACTGCAAGTATTTGAACGTTTTGGATGCTCGAATCTGAGGGATTATAATGCACTGTACCTGAAAACGGATGCCCTCTTACATGCAGACGTGATGCAGCACTTCCGACGACTGTGCTACGACGCGCGTGGATTAGAATTGCTTCATTGTGTTTCTCTGGCATCCTATTCGTGGCAATGTGCTCTAAATTACACGCAGGCAAAATTGGAGTTAATCATCGACGAGGACATGTACAGAACAATCGAGTCGGGTGTTAGGGGCGGGCTCTGTCAGGCGAGCAGGCGTCATTTACGTGCCAACAACCCTCTGTGTAGTGGCTATGATCCCGATAAAGAGGAGGTGTACATATCATACATAGATTGCAACAATCTTTATGGATTCAGTATGGTAAAGCACCTCCCCGTCGGCGATTTCGAGTGGGTCGAGGATTTTAGCTCCGTGGATTTTATGCATCACCCCACGGATTCGGAGGTGGGGTACGTGTATGTGTGCGACTTGGAGTATCCAAAATCTATCCACGCTCTAACGCGGTACTTCCCCCTGGCTCCCGAGAAGGCTGTGGTCCCGGAGGAATGGCTCTCGCCATTCCAGCGAGGTCTTCTCGAAGAATTAATGTATCAGCCAGCTAACAGCAAAAAGCTGTTGCTGACGTGCAAGGACAAGGTCGAGTATGTCGTTCATTACGCACTGCTCGCACTCTACTGTAGATTGGGCATGAGGGTGACAAAAATTCACCGAATCCTAAAATTTCGTCAGGCACCATTCCTGCGTCCCTACATTGAGGACAATGTTGCCAGGCGCGTTGCCTCAGGCACGACGTTTGAAAAAAATTTCTATAAAATCTCAAATAATGCGGTTTTCGGAAGAACGCTTTTAAATAAATTTAACATGAGGGATATTCGAGTAGCCTTCGATGAGGAGACGGCGAGTCGCCTCGGGAGTCGGCCAGAATGCGTGCGAATGGAAATTTTGTCCCCCGATTGTGTCATGTACGAAATGCGCAAAAGAAAAGTGCGATGTGATTTCCCCTTGCAGATTGGCTTCACGATTTTAGAACTGAGTAAATTAACGATGTACGCGTTCTACTACGAAACTTTGCTGAGCAAGCTCACTTGTCCGGTGATTACCTGCTACTTTGACACGGATTCTCTGATCCTCGGCCTATTCTGCAAGGATTACGAAGATCAGTTACGTGTGATCGCCGACGACCACTTAGATTTGTCTTCCTTTGATCGGGATCATCCACTGTACAGTGAAAAGAATCGTGGAAGACTTGGGGCATTCAAAAGCGAAACTGGTAGTGTACCTATCGAAGAAGTAATATGCTTGAAAGCCAAAATGTACTCCATCAAACTAGCTGGGGGAAAACAAATTGCAAGAGCTAAAGGGGTAAAAAAGAACATTGTGCGCAAACACCTCCTCCATGATACGTACCACGATACCCTGTTCAAGCACACTAGCGTATCGCACGAACAGGTGTCAATAGTGGGAAAGAAACAGTGCATGTACACCATCAGAAATGTGAAAAGAAGTCTGATGGCGTACGACGACAAACGATACCTCTACAATGACATCGACTCCTACCCATACGGAAGCTGCGAATATGGTAAGCTTGAGTGTATGACGGAGATAGCGTGATTTAACTGGGCATTCTTTCTCTCCTCAGATGAGAAGGAGTAGCGTCAGTTGGACCAGTGGAAGGATATGGTAGCTCGTTCTCTTCTCGCTCGTCTCATGCACGCTGGCGCTGGACACCTGCAACTGAAGACGCATGAAGCTCGAGAAAGATAAGCACACCTACCCGCTTGAATGCCCTGGTGATATCTTCACTATCACAGATTGGTATGTGGTACCTATGCGGTCCAACATTAAGCTGGACAAGAACGCTACTGGATCGCTACGCACGTGCCTTCAACCACTGGACGTAAGCGTCCAGTGCGTGTGGAATGTGTCAACTCACGGAGGATGAAACTTTTCTTAGCCGCTGTCCCAGAGACACCTACATGATTCGTCACTTCTGAGGAACTCAATCTCTCCAAGACAGCCATGATGTACTCAATAAACGTTGCAATGTATTCCTTTTGTTTGTCTAAGATAGAGCTGTAGTGGGGTCACTGGGTTGGTCGATCAGCTGTCCTAGAAGGAGCCAATCAGCGCGAAGTGGATGGATCAATCAGCAATCAGTAGGTTTGGAGGGGCCAATCGGCGTGAAGTGGGCGGAGCCAAAAGGGGGGCCTGTCAATCAAAGTGGGGTCATTTTGAACCAATCAGCGTGAAGGGGTGGAGCCAAACAAGGGGCCTGTAAATCGAAGTGGGGTCATCTCAAACCAATCAGCATGAATGGGCGAGCCAAAAAGGGGCCTGTCAATCAAAGTGGGGCCACTAACCAGAGGGATTAGAACTGGCTTGTGTTGGATTAGAAATTCCTAGAACTGGATTAGAAAAAGGATGTTCTTATAGCGGTCCCCCCTATACTACTAGGTTATTGTCAAAGAAACAAACAAAAAGTCCACAGTGTGAGCTGTAAATGCTTTGAATGCATTTCTCACAATACTGGTAGATCGTGAAGCTCTTCTTCAATCGGTGGTAGACCAAAGCTGTCCACATAGATGTACTTGTCATTCCTGTCTCTCATGTACAATAGCCAGTGCTATCCAGGACCATTGTGTGGGTGTGTATTGATAACTATAAGCCCTTCTGTCGTTAAACTTGGTACCATATCAATCGCGAAGGTCCCGCGATACACATTCAAAGTTTCATGGTTCAGAGAAAACAATAATTCCAGATCAAAACATTCATGCTTAGTCCACTCGAACAACAAGATCACCATCGACTGATAAAACTTGGATGCTTCACTAATAAGTATAACCGACACTGCGCATGGTAATGGCTTAGCAAACTTCATTTCAATCCTGCAATTGCCCTTGCGCAATGGATTGAAGTAGGAGCCAAAACTTTCGTCAGCACCCAAGTTCCAATGCATAATAAAGGAATTTGTTTTATATTTTTCATAGCTTAACTCAACATGTTTTTTATTCAGTTGATACAGGAATTCATAGTAGCTTGCTCTAGCCAGATCATTTTCCCAGTCATAGGATAGTTGTTTCCTGTATCCATCAACTGATAGTGTTACAGAACTAACGTTAAAATGTTCGAAACAAAAGGGGCTCGACTTGCAATCACCATGATAAGCCTCGGTGCGAACTAGACATACAGTAAATTGATCAGGAATTCTATCTGGGAATAAGTTTTCAAAGATTGCATCATGAAGGCCCAGCGAAAGCGAGCGTACTTTGCTTTCTAGTCCACGCATGATGTAACATGCTGGTGATGATCTACCGGCTTTCTGGTGTCCAATAAAACTTGAATTGCTAACTTTGATTTTGCGTGCTACAAGTACCGCGCTGTGGATTTTCAAGTGATGCTTATGAGTTTCATTGGCGCCAGTTAGCAATCTAAAGCTATCGGTATTATGTAGAGCAGTCACTTGAACCCTCACACCAGGTAAGAAAAGCCTGCCTTGGATTGTGAGGTCGGTGTTAACTTTCGAGCACTTGTCCTAGCAATGCGCAACTTTGCATCCCGAGCGAGTGGACAATTTGCTGCATGCTCTCCATTGTACAATCATCTAAAGTCTTCTGCAGATGAGTATTCGTATGAAGTAGGGTATGAATCATACATCGATAGGAGTTCAAACAGCTACTGCTCGCCAGACGTTGATTCAAGTGAATGGTTACGTATTTAAATAAAGCGCCACCCACGTTGTTGACTGGGAGTCCACAGTGATACCGTCCGCTCTTCGGGTAATTGGTTCACTCCGACCCGACCTCAATATCTGCATAGTTATATTAAAATACAGTGATGATAAATCGAGATAAAAGTCTGAGAGATTTGTTATATTCATTCGATCGTCGATACTCCTCCACTGATTGTAGAAACAGGATAATAGACTTGCATCTCGCATGATTCTATTGGGTAGGAGGTATGTTGAATAACTCACACTCCCCCTTCAAAGCTGGACTGTGCATGTACAAAGTTGACCTGCGACATCTTTGCAAATCAAAGGGCACAATGCTTTCCTCATAGCTTTATTTTTTAGCATCTTACCCGAGCAAAAGCCTATTTTTTCTTCCAATCCCCTTACCCTTTGACATTGTCCTCACAACCATACCTGGGCCACCTGTTTTCAGAATGCGATGCCCGATTCGAAGCATTGTCCACCTCACATTCTACAAGTGAAAGGCGACCCAGTGTCCGACTACCCGTTTCGATGCTGATGCACACTTTTAACCCCCCACTGACCACATTTTTCGGAATGCGATCCCGTTCACGATTCGAAGCATTGTCCACCTCACTTTCTACAAGTGAAAGGCGACCCAGTGTCCGACCTCTAACCCGCTTGGACGCTGATGCACACTTTTAATCCCCCACTGACCACACTTTTCAGAATGCGATCTCGTTCACGATTGGAAGCATTGTCCACCTCGTGAAAGGCGACCATGATCCATTTTGCTAACCACCAGCCGATCCGCTCCTCTAACCCCCCGCTGACCACATTTTTCGGAATGCGATCCCATTCACGATTGGAAGCATTGTCCTCCAATCCCCTTTACCTTTTGACATCGCCCTCAGAATCCAACCCTACCTGGGCTTTTTCGGAATGCGACGCCGATTCGAAGCATTGTCTACCTCACGTTCTACAAGTGAAAGGCGACCCAGTGTCCGACTTCTAACCCGCTTGGACGCTGATGCACACTTTTAATCCCCCACTGACCACACTTTTCAGAATGCGATCTCGTTCACGATTGGAAGCATTGTCCACCTCGTGAAAGGCGACCATGATCCATTTTGCTAACCACCAGCCGATCCGCTCCTCTAACCCCCCGCTGACCACATTTTTCGGAATGCGATCCCATTCACGATTGGAAGCATTGTCCTCCAATCCCCTTTACCTTTTGACATCGCCCTCAGAATCCAACCCTACCTGGGCTTTTTCGGAATGCGACGCCGATTCGAAGCATTGTCTACCTCACGTTCTACAAGTGAAAGGGCGACCCAGTGTCCGACTTCTAACTCCACTTGGACGCTGATGCACACTTTTAACCCCCCACTGACCACACTTTTCAGAATGCGATCTCATTCAGGATTGGAAGCATTGTCCACCTCGTGAAAGGCGACCATGATCCATTTTGCTAACAACCAGCCGATCCACTCCTCTAACCCCCCGCTGACCACATTTTTCGGAATGCGATCCCATTCACGATTGGAAGCATTGTCCTCCAATCCCCTTTACCTTTCGGCATCGCCCTCAGAATCCAACCCTACCTGGGCTTTTTCGGAATGCGACGCTGATTCGAAGCATTGTCCACCTCAGCTTCTACAAGTGAAACGCGACCCAGTGTCCGACTTCTAACCCGCTTGGACGCTGATGCACACCTTTAACCCCCCACTGACCACACTTTTCGGAATGCGATCTCGTTCACGATTGGAAGCATTGTCCACCTTGTGAAAGGCGACCATGATCCATTTTGCTAACCACCAGCCGATCCACTCCTCTAACCCCCCGCTGACCACATTTTTCGGAATGCGATCCGATTCACGATTGGAAGCATTGTCCTCCAATCCCCTTTACCTTCTGACATCGCCCTCAGAATCCAACCCTACCTAGGCTTTTTCGGAATGCGACGCCGATTCGAAGCATTGTCCACCTCAGCTTCTACAAGTGAAACGCGACCCAGTGTCCGACTTCTAACCCGCTTGGACGCTGATGCACACTTTTAACCCCCCACTGACCACACTTTTCGGAATGTGATCTCGTTCACGATTGGAAGCTTGTCCACCTCGTGAAAGGCGTCCATGGTCCATTTTGCTAACCACCAGCCGATCCACTCCTCTAACCCCCCGCTGACCACATTTTTCGGAATGCGATCCCATTCACGATTGGAAGCATTGTCATCCAATCCCCTTTACCTTTTGAGATCGCCCTCAGAACCCAACCCTACCTGGGCCACCTGTTTTTCAGAATGAGACGCCGATTCGAAGCATTGTCCACCTCACTTTCTACAAGTGAAAGGGCGACCCATTGTCCCGACTTCTAACCCCTCTTGAGCGCCAATCCACACCCGTTTTCGGAGTGCGACCCTATTTCCAATCCTGGTTGCAGTTCTTTTCCATGCAAAAACGTTTTCTTTATAAAGAGGCAACATCAATGTGTGAAAAAAAGTGTCTTCTTTATTCCATGGCTACAGAGGATTAATCGAAAATGTCTATTCTCTTCCTCTTTTTCCTTTGATGTCCACTGCCTGCAATGTCCTTCAAAATCTGTGTCCCTAATTCATTTGAGCTTGCTTTCAGTGCTTGCTTGATGTTTCGCCCTTCAGATAACTTTTTCGCCAAACTTTTTGCTGCGCTCTTCGCAGTACGGGCTATGTAAGGCTTTGCACGATGCAAAAGTGGCAGTGCTAGCTTACGCAAAGAACTAAAGAAGCCATTCCCAGTTTGAAACAGTGGCCCTTTGTATGGTACAAGATCTCCAAGTCCTGATCCATAATAGATGTAATAAGTCCAGCCTTTCCAACCTGTGACTGTCCACCTTTATTCCTTTCTAACCTCTTTCTCCCCTACCCTCTTCTTCCTCGCTTATGTCTCCGGTACCGGGGGTCTGATGTCCATCCCTCCTGGGATGGTATTTGTACATGTTTCTAATGGCAGCCAGTTGAAACCGCTCTGCTTCGTCCAGATAATCGACAATTTTCAGTATGCCTTGTTTTGTGGCTGTTTGCACCGCAAAGAACGGACGGAGTAATGAGGTTAGTGCACCAGGTAGGCCTTTGTGGACTAGGATTTGATCACTGACGTGAATGTCTGGGATGTTAGGACTGTGTCGTCGGACAAAGTACTTGTTGACAGATGTCCTGTATTTTTCTTCTTGTTGACGACTCTTTCGTTCCTCCTTGAGATTGATGTTATCAACAATTCCTAAGTCGTGGTCTGCTTTCAGGAATGGAGGCGAACCACGTTGGACGAAGTATGGAGAACATCCGATAGCGCTGTTATGCGATTGTGATGATGTGTTGCGGCCTCTAGGCAAGGACGCCATTCGCCTGGGAAGTTATGATAAGCATGTACGTACTGTTTGATGTCCCTTATAGCCCTTTCGGAGTTACCATCGAACAGACTTGGTTGGATGGTAGTCCTGTACGAATGTCCCCTCACGTCAATGATGACACCAGATCCAAGAGTATTTTTTGCTGTTGTGCCATGTGCGTTTGTTGATCCTGAAGAAGTTTAAGAACAGATGTGTCGTCAGAAGAGCTCACATCTGTTGTCTCCGCAGGTCGTCGTGGCATTGTGGGACGCCGAATCCTTTTGTCCAAGTCATCCATCTTCATATTTACCCTGATCGTTCCCTTAGAAAGCAGAGTAGCGACATCGGTCTTGGCTTTCTCTGCTATGAAGTTCACCAGGTGCCGGATGTCCTCATGGTGGGACAGATCAAAGGTCTCGTCATCTACCACAGCATTTCTCGATGGATGGGGACTCTACAGTCCCTCGAATCGTGAATTGCACCCACATACTTCAAGAGTGTCCTATTGCGGCTGCGCCAATGTAATAAGTCCAGTGTTTCCAACCGTGACTGTCCACGTTTATTCCCTTCTAACCTCTTTCTCCTCTACCCCTCTTCTCCCTCGCTTATGTCTCCGGTACCCTACAATGGATCTCTGGAACTTCTTTAAGATACATTTTTGAAGTGTACAACTAGAGCTGTACGACGTGGTCCTCTAAAATGAAGTGGACGACCTGTCTCATCATACAACTTAATCAGAATTGACGTGATTTCGTTCTGTAAGAGCTTCAAATATTGCGTGTTATGGAAGCTGTAATGAATCTGGGGATCATCTTTATGTAAATATGGAACGAGTTTTAAAATGGGAAACTTTTTTGCACCACTATGAGATGATTCGATAATGTCACAATAAATCATGAAATTATGAAACAATGGTTTAAGATTGAGTGGTGTGGTTCCTCTGGTGCTGTTTGCAATAGATTGAATTGGTGCAAAACCCAACATATTACTCAAATATTCAGAAAGGTCTATAGTTACTCCATCAACAGGAGTGAAAGTAAGCAGTCGTGTATCTTCATTGTACGTTAGTATAACATTGCTACTTAGCACATCTCTGATAGCTTGTGAAGCGAACACGGTGTCTCGTAATAATTTGGTGGAACTTGGACTTCTTCCGTTGCAAGTATTACTTTTTCTAAAACATCACCAAAACTGAATGCAAATGGTATGTTCTGTATGTATTCTCCAATGTATTGTGTTGTATTTTCTAACAGATTACTGGAGTTTAATTTGAGGAGTCTCTTGAGCTGTTCCGGGATAACAAAGAAACGTGGGACCAATAATGTATAGGTATTGTTTTGGAATAGTATCTTTACATCGATTTCATACCTTTTAAAGAAGCGATTTAGTGTGACACTGACAGAGCGACCTGGTGTGAATATGATTGGACCATATTGTGTAATGATAGTCACGTCTTCATTTAAAAGCATCCTTAAGATAGCTTCCACTCCCAGGTACGTGTTCTGACGCGGAACTTTAGTACCTACAACTTGCAAACCTTGTATAGTGGACACACACATGGCTTGTTGCACTTCTTTGTTCAAAAACTTAATAGAATGAATTATTTGAGGTAGTTGGAATGTGTACCTTCCATCAACATAACCAAATGCGATGTTGAATTCTTTTAAAAAATCTTGCAGCGCGTCCCAGTAAACCACAAACGTCTATTAGACATACCAGAAAGATCCAAACATCTAAGACATTTGGGATGTCTAGTAGACATACGGACATGTCTAGATAATGTGGAATGGATGTATCCATAACTGTATAAATGGATATCCTCTGGATGTAACAGCGGGACGTTTGTCACATCCGGTAGACGTGCTTGTGAGGCACTGCGACATCTAATATACGTCCAGTCGATGTTCCTACCGGATTAACATATACGATAATATAGACGTACGTTTACGAAACGTTGTTTCGACTATCAATTCAATAGCAACTTTTACGTATAGCACTAGAAGAAAGCGAATCTATCTTGCGAGAACGTGAGAAATTGGAGAACAAGTAAAAGCAAGTTTTTCCATTTGTTCGTGTCCTGCTCTCTGCAAAGTATCTACGTAGCACTCTTCGACCAACACAGGAAACCTGTCAGTTTGACAGCTTCACTCAGTAGGTAACCTCATCATAGACAATAGCCTGAATTCCTAACACAATATTTGTTAGCAAGGAATATCAGAAATGTTAGCGGGCAGTTTGACTCCTTGCAGACGTAAGAATTAATTGCAGAAACACATCCTCGTCACCGTTACAAACGTTTTCGGCCCCACTACACTTAACAAACATCCCACAACTATTGGTATTTTAGTATATGTTCCATCCAGTACGCCAATAGAGGCTACTGAGAAATGCCCAAGCCGTGTCGGGTGGGGTACAGCCACGGCTACGGCATTTGCGCTGTTCATGCACACAAAATAGCTGAAAAAGTAGATTTGCAATCTGGTCTATATCTTGTCGTATGTTAATCCGGTAGGAACATCGACAGGACGTATATTAGACGTCGCAATGCCTCACAAGCATGTCCACTGGATGTGCAAATGTCCAGCTGTTACATCCATAAGATACCCATCTATACAGTTATGGATGAGCCTCCGACGATCCATAGTACATCCATTCCACGTTAGGTGGACATATCCGGATGTCTACTAGATATCCTAAATATCCACGGTGTACCATCCTCTAGATGTCCATTAGATGTTCGTGGTTTACTGGGGTGCTCCAAGGTCGATATCACAACAACTTCCTTACGCAGCTCAATAATGCTTCTGGAAGTAATATGTATAGTCGCATCGTTAGTCCGTGGAACGTTGTAGAATACATTAGAGATGGAAAGTTCATTCAGGCCGACTTCATATTCTTCATTCAGTTGTAGTGGTTCTCTCAGAGAAATTGTGAAGTCATTGAGACTGTTGTTCGGGTACATATCCATGCAATCATTGGATAGGAGATACATGTAAAAATCAGAGCTTCGCGACACCTTGGACTGGAACCCAGGAATTAAATGAGTCATCAAAACCTAGCCATTTCACTTTATAATGTGTGGCACCGTTTATTTTTTCGACTTACTATGCATTCAATTGGGTACGGGTCATCTTGCCATTTCACAACACGTTGCAATTCATTGGTGTAGTAAGTTGCATCATCTTCAACCCCGTCTAGACCAGCTACGTAAAACACTGGTGGATCCGAGTTCTGGTATCGCGTGACCGTGTAAACAACCACAGACCAGTGTCCAATGTACACCTTGTCAAAAATTGATCTATTCATGAGAACACGCACCTGGTCACCAACGCTCAATGGTGACTTTTTTGGTTTGTTTGTATTGAATAGTTCAATATCATTATTTTTATCGACGTCATTCGGGGCCATCTTGATAGTCGAGTGATATGATGAATTGTAGTCGGCTATGATCTTTGGGAGAACTGCAATGTACTTGTGATGACCTTTACTGGTGAAATAACGATCAATTCTAGCTTTAATAATTCTAATTACGCGTTCAACGACCGCGGCCTTCAACGGGCAAAATGAGCTGAATAAGTGTATTGAGTGACGTTTAGAGCATGTCTTCACATGTTTGTTGTACTCTCTTCCTTTATACACCTGCAAGTGATTGGGATAGTTGTTATGGCGGTACAACTTGATCAAGCCTTTCTTCACATCTTCACCACACTTGGTCTTAATGGGTGTAGCCATGAGTCGTTTTGTTAAGCAATCTATCACAACGGGTAAGAACGAAAATCCTTCATTTTGTTTCTTGTACTGCAGGAATGAAATCAGTTCTGCTTGATGAAGATCGTCGATGTGCAGTGAGATGGTCTTTCTTCTCTTAAATCTACGTCTTCCTTCCTTGTAAAGTGTATAGACGTCTTCTCGCTGTAGTTCTTCGATTGCCTGCTTCTTAGGGATGTTTCGACCTCTGCAGTATCGGGCAACCCCTCCCAAACCAGCGTTTGGATCCCTATAATTCATTCTTCTTCTTCTTTGATATATTCGTCTGATGATGATGAAAGCAACTTTGTTCTTTAGGGCGATTTATACGTTTCCCAGAGTATACGTTTCCTTGCTGTCCTCTTCTGACATATTTGGTGTGGCTGCAAGATCTTTGTCACTTTTCGGTACCAAGCACGCTTTCCTTTCTTGTGTCCAGACAGATGCAACACTAATTCTTTTATATTAGAACCAGCAATTGTTTAGTTGTTATGAATGATTTCTCCCTTATCATTCCAAGTCAAGCTCCTAGGTAGCACTGAGACTACGCATCTTATTTTTTTAATGTTGACATTTGTAGGAAGAGAATTGTAATCAAATGAGAGGCCCATTGGAAGTGACTCATAGTTTTTTTCTTACGGTACTGATGTATTGGGGGCTGGCTCTGTTTCATTCGATGGTTTCTGATGATTTTTTATAATGTAGTACATGGCAGTTAATATTTGTTTTACTTTAATGTCATCGCATCCGTTACATTCCAGTATTGATTCGATAGGAGTCAATACCTCGACCTTTGTAGCCATTTTTTAGACACCTACCATTTTTGCTAGAGCACGACCTGCGACACCACCCCAGCACGCTGGTTAATCCATTAATATCCCAGCAAACCACTAACGGCACACAGACGTACATAGGATGTCTCGATATGGATATTTGGATATCCAGTGGAGTTTCGCGAGGGTCCAACTTACATCCACTGTACATCCATGGGAGCTGCACTTTACCCCTGTTTTCTGATCCATGGAATCTCCATAAAATATCTTTCACGGATATGTGGATATGAGGTGGATATTGTAGGGTGCCAGTAATAATACCGGTAGTTCAGTAGTTTTCATACATCACAACCCACGGTAAGTATTTAAAGGCTAAGGGAATGGGTTGCATCCATATACCAAACTGTGATTACGAACAGATGGGAGCCAAGACACGAAGGACGACACAGGTTCATTTCTTGTAGGCATTTATTTAGGCTGCAACAGGTTTACTTCAGCATGGTGTGTAGAACATAAGATAATGGAGAAATGTTTGGCTAAGGCTGTTCATGGCCAATGAAAATCAATAAGCAAACAAATGTAAGTTCACTCCGGATGCCATGAACTCAGGAGGTACAGTTCTGAAAAAAAGATTACGGAACATATACTCTGGCACATTCCTTCCTCGGAGTGATGTGCTGGCAGCAAACTGGACGATACAGACATGCAGACATATGTGCCTGGGTAACTTAGTCCGATGATATCATTCGCCAGTAGCACGTTACTCTGAGTAAGGTATATGCGCCTGAGCGTATTTCGTGAACTTTTGTCCAGCATTGTACATTAAAGGAAAATAACATGAACAGTGGTAGATACATATACACCTGCACAGTGTGCCTGCATTATGCTTCACTGTTACTGTCGCAGTAGGATACATTAACTATATAGGCTAAAAACATAAGAAATAGTGGTAAGTGCATATCACAGCCCTACAGTGTGCCCTCGCACATGCTCATTCAGTCCTGGTGTCCCAGTAGGGTGCATTTACGATACATAAAAAAGCTAAGAAATATTGGCACATATATATCACAGCTCCAACATTGTGCCCTGGCACATTCTTCAGTCTTTATGTCCCAGTGGGAGACATGTATGGGGTGATTCCACGTGAGATCAGGCAGATTGGTCCCGACGACCTCCCGGATTTTTTATACGCAATATATGTTGAAGCCTAGCTCATGGAGAGCATTCCAGGACAAAAATAAATTGAAAAATATTTGGGGAGTTTGCATAAAAAATAATTACGTGAAACGTCAAGTTTGCTCAGCCATATTTTCATCAACTTTTGGATGTTGTATCTCTTGGGCCATGAGGCGCAGGGGGGAAATACAGAGATTGTCGTTAGTTGGCCACGTACCTTCTACGGTCGCAGCTGTGACAGATAACTTCTTAAGAATTCTAAAAGTCAGTCAATCTGCAGATTTTCCTGCTTTTTAGACGCCTCAGTGCTCGTCTCGTCGAATGTGATATCATAACGTTTGTCGTTACAACCTCTTTCTACTCGTATCAATCGACAACAAAGCTCTCAGGAGCGAATTGCTTAACCATGGTTCAGCGAAACTGTCAACTTTGGACGTCCATTTCAGGTATCCACCCACTCAGTACTTCGCTCATACTGCTTACAGACATTGTTCCTCGTGTCCCGAAAAAGGCATCAATTTTTCTTTATCAGAAGGGCAAAGCACAGCCAGCAACCTTAGAATCACCCCTACATCACCTGTTGTATGCCTGGGCATACAACTGGTGAGGTAGGATCCTCTGATCCACAAAAGAAATTGATGTCTTTTTCGGGACACGAGGAACAATGTCTGTAAGCAGTATGAACGAAGTACTGAGTGGGCGGAAACATGAAACGGACGTCCAAAGTTGACAGTTTCGCTGAACCATGGTTGAGAAATTAGCCCGAGAGCTTTGTCGTCAAACAACCTGTATCAAGAATGTAATGACGAACATTATGATATCACATTCACTATGTATCGGTAACATAGAGACAAGCACTGAGGCGTCTAAAAAGCAGGAAAATCTGCAGATGGACTGACTTTTAGAATTCTTACCCCAAGAACACACGCGATCCTCAGGATGTCCTCAAATTGTCATCACGTCCTCGTCCGTGATGGGATGAACGGAGGAGGTCCACAGGCTGTCATCATAGGAGCTTCCAGTGATTGTCATTTGCGTACATCCTGCGGTCGTCAACCGGAGGACAAGCACAGGAGAAGTAAATTATTTTAATACTGCGTTGTGCATTTTAATATCTGCTAGCCAGTAATCAACTTCCCGATTTATTTCTCATTATCCAATACAGTCAAAGAAGGAGTGCTCATGCATAAATTTAAACAAACGAACAAAAATATAAAATAAAAAGAGATATAGGGGCGCAAATACTGATCGTCGGATTTTAAAGGAATTCGTCCATGTGCAGCGTTTGACGTGCACTAAAATACAGTTTTCTAGACCTTTCACTGCGGTCTTGTTCCATGAGTGTCCGCAAAGGGTCCCTGGCAGGAGGTTGCGCGGAGCCTTTTATTTCCGAAGAGACAAAAAATAATAGCGTTTCACTGCTCAAGCTTCACTTACTATGCATGCATCAAACCAAAGCAGTAAGAAACACGGACACTACCTTGCTAGCGATTTAATACTCCAAGGAATTTCTCACTTCATTTTTGGTTATGTGCGAAATCAAGTTAAACTTAGATACCTCACCCTTTGTTTTGACTGAGATGCGAAGAGGACTCCCGAATCTGCTGAAGTTCGGAAGACAAGCAATAACTTGTATCTGTTCTGTCTTGGAAAGCAAATGCTGCTGCATCAAATGCCTTTCTAAGTGGTTTCGCAGGTTTTAGTGACCCAGGGGCCTCTTATATATATCTTTTTTTTTGCATTTTAAACTGTGACACTCATTGTTTGTGATGAGAAATACGCTGAACGAAATACAGATGAGAAACCACGAATGGTAGCTGGTGACCGAGGTTGAAAATATATAAAAAACATACACACGCTGACCGGGTGCTGCAAATGTGCCCTCACTTCCCAAAATAAATAATTTACTAAGGTATCTGCTTGCACCCAGAACTGTACCAGGCCTCCACAGCTCCCCGCATTTGCGGCAGTAGAAAAATAAAATCACGTCACAGTCACGTGGTATTACATCGTCAGGCATCATGACGGATGCCCATTGGCCAAAGGAGGATGCGCGCTCCAGGATTGGTTGATAAAGTTTCGAAATATCTGACAGCTCACTTTTCGCGGGCAGTCTGGGCAGTCGGCCAGGCGGGCAGCTCCAAGCAAGGTCGCTGCGTCTCCGCGGCTCGCCGATGTCGGTTGACCACAACGACCAAAGGAGGAAGTGTACGCGCGGGTTTGTTCGTGAGCTATAGTGACTCTGGCCATGTACTGATCTCCGATAAAGTGTCAACCTACGGACATTCTTGCCGGGTCGGAACTGGAATGTTTGGTGAGCTGACGCCTGAGGAACACTTTCGAGCGCTGTCGCATTTTCAAATACAGTGACTAAGAAGAGAGTGTTCGTAACGACAAAAGTATTTCCCGTGACTGTGTGACCTACGGTGCATCGCCAGAATGAGAAGGAGATGCTCATCTGTGAAACGCACGCACTCGTGGACTTCGCTCGCTTCCAGAAGTAGACTGTATGTGTGCTTTGCAAGTTCGAACTTGGTTTGTTGCTGTCTATTCAAGGAACGAAACGTCCTGTACGCACGGTGAATATATGAGTCAAACATTTGAGTTTATACGTTGCATCAATAAATATGTATTTCGCCTATCAAAAATGTCTTGGTTATTTTGGAATAACGGGCGCCAGGTATGAAAACCAGTAGAAGTCAATGGCAGCCAGGGCCGGCCGAAAGCCGAGCCAAACTGAGAGGTTGCTGATTGGTTGGCTGCTAGGCATCACGAAGCATTTTCATTGGTCGTATGTCCAGTGTTGCCTGAATTATCTCAAACTATGGGCTCTATGGGGAGCTGTGGGCGCCTGACTGTACTAGCTGCGTCATTTGGTATCTTCCATAGGAGGTCCTGAGGATATGACGGGGAGTCTCACTTTGTCACATTTCTAACAAATTGAGGACCTGGTAGGGAAGTCCTGGGGATGTTAGCCCTGTCCGCTGATGACTTTCCCCGGACGTACCTAGGAGGTCATTGTGTTCTTGGGGTAAGAAGTTATCTGTCACAGCTGCGACAGTAGAAAGTACGCAGCCAACTAACGACAACCTGTGTTCTCAGACAAAAATATTTTCCCCCTGTGCCTCATGGCCCCAGAGTACAACGTCCAAAAGTTGATGAAAATACCACTGCGCAAAATTATCGTTTCACGTAATTATTTTTTACGCAAACTCCCCAAATATTTTTCAATTTATTTTTGTCCTGAAATGCTTCCCATAAGCTAGGCTTCAACATATATTGCGTTTAAAAAAATACGGGAGGTCGTTGGGACCAACCTGCCTGATTTCAGTGGAATCCTGATTTCACTGCCTGATTTCACGTGGAATCACCCTAAGATGCATTAAGAAAATAAGGTATAATGGTAGGTACATATCACAGCTCCAGAGTGTGCCCTGGCACATGCTTCAGTCTTGATGTCACAACAGGAGGCATTTATGATGCATTAAAGAGATCAACAGTGATCATCCCAGTTGGAAATATTAGAAGCACAAGGATAAAAAATAGTGCTAGCTACAGTGCTGCACAAAAATTTACGGAACGCCTGGTTGGCGTATTTCTTCTTCTGACTGACACCCCAGCAGTGAACGGGAGCGGATGCAATTAAAAACGGGTGTTTGGGTGACCCATGCAACAGTCTGTACCTGCATCAGCTCCCATTCCGTGCAACGGCATCGCTCAGATGAAAAAATAAATCAACCCAGTGTTCAGTAAACATTTGTTCGGTACTGTACATATCACAGCTCCACAATGTGCCCTCACACATTCTTCAGTCTTGATGTCCCAGTGGGGACATCTACGATACATTAAGAAAATAAGAAATAGTGGTAGGTACGTATCACAGCTCCAAAGTGTGCCCTGGCACACGCTTGTCTTGATGTCCTTGTAGGAGACGTAAGAAATAGTGGTAAGTGCATATCACAGTCCCACAGTGTCCCCCAGCACATGCTCCCACGTCGATACATCAGTAGGGTGCATACCCCAAGCTCCGTGCTGCACCCCGGCGCATGCTGATTCGTCGTAACCAAAACACTGAAAGAGACACAAAACCACAGACAAGGTTTTAGTATTCAAAGCATCAGTGATGGCCAGTAGTTAACTACATGTAGTTAAACTACTAGTTAAACTACCTGATTGTAGTCTGCAACTACTAGTTAAACTACATTTTCGAGTAGTTAACTACAGTAGCTGGGTTACTGCAGTCGCCAACTACTCCGATTTTGCCGCAAGCTTTACGGCACTATTGTGCTTCCGACCTTTACCTGAAGCTACTTGTTTGATGAGAACGGTGGTGCAGAGCAATTGTGCCGTGCATATATACTAAATCTTCACTTTTATCACTGCTTGTGATTCATATTGTAGTGAAGATAACGACACGTCAGATGACGACGATGACTCGCGCCACTCCCGCGCGGCTGTCTGAATAAACCTATTCCTACGGTCACGCCTACCTGCGCTCTTCCGCTCTACATATTTGGTGGAGGTGCGGAACCAAAGGACTCCTCTGCTTATTCCCCGCCCCATAGGCTACCCTCTGGAGCTCCGCAGCGGCCGAACGCTACGTCAGATGACTCCTCCTTCGGGAGCGGGAGGTTCCGGCGAGGATCAACAGCCGCCCCCTCCTGACGCATCCAACCGTCATTGTCAGGTGCGGCAGCGGGATCCTCCGCCTTTCAGCAGAGCACCGGATGAAGATGTTGGCGACTGGCTCGCACAGTATAATCGAGTGAGCTCGCATAACGTCTGGGCCGATACCGTGAAGCTTTCCAACGTAGTGTTCTTTTTGAAAGGCACGGCGCTGCAATGGTTTGAAAACCACGAGGCGTCACTCACCTCATGGCCCATATTCTCCGACTCACTTATGAAGCTGTTTGGCAGGCCGTCGCAGCGCAAGCACTATGCCCTTCAGCGCCTTTCCGTCCGGGCCCAGCTTCCTGGAGAGACATGTACCTGCTATGTTGAGGACGTGTTGTTTTTGTGCCGCCGTGTGGATGCCGCAATGACTGAGCAGGACAAAGTTAACCATATTATGAAGGGCATCGCAGACGACCTTTTTAATTTTCTTGCGCCGAAATCGCCTCAGACTGTTGCTGAGCTTGTGGAAGAATGCGGCAAGTTCGAAGAACTCCGAAATCGCCGAGTGTCGTCTGGCTTCCAGCGTCTTCCGCAGACGCTCGCCACGTCTTCCCCTTGCGACACGCACTCTCTTCTGGATCTTATACGGCAAGTGGTTGCCGAAGAAATTCGTTGCATTGTCGTGCCGGCACAACCTCCTCTTCCGCCCTGACGGCAACCGCTGGCTCCTCGTTGTTCCATGTACCTTGCAAGGCCACATTATTCGCAGTTGCCACGACGATCCTACTGCCGGGCACCTGGGCTTTCTCAAGACTTACACTCGCGTCGCTGACCGTTTCTTCTGGAAAGGCATGTATCAGTCTGTTTGGAAACACGTCCGAGCTTGTGTCCCCTGCCAACATCGTAAGCGGCCGCCAGGTCTTCCCGCAGGGCTTCTTCAACCGCTTCCTCCACCAGAGAAGCCTTTCGACCGCCTCGGGATTGATTTCCTCGGACCCTTCCCGCCCTCAGCGTCTGGTAACCGCTGGATAATCGTCGCCGTGGATCACATGACCCGCTATGTAGAAACACAAGCCGTTCCCACTAATAGTGCGGACGCAGTGACGACCTTCCTTCTCCACAACATAGTGCTTCGCCATGGTGCTCCTCGTACGTTGCTCAGCGATCGTGGCACTCCTTTCCTTTCTGCTGTCGTCAGCGCACTGCTTCGAGCCTGCAGCACCGTCCACGCCCTCACCACCTCATATCATCCGCAAACCAATGGCCTGACCGAGCGTTTCAACCGCACCCTTGGCGACATGCTTTCGATATACGTCTCCTGTGACCACACCAATTGGGATGTCGTCCTCCCTTTCGTCACCTTCGCCTATAATACTGCTCGTCAGCGTACCACTGCATACAGCCCCTATTACCTTCTGTACTCCCGTGCTCCGACCACAATCTTGGACACTCTTTTTCCTTGCCCCCCGCACTCTGATGACCCAGACGTGGTTCTCGACGCGGCCGCCCATGCCGAGGAGACTCGTCAACTCGCGCGTTTGCGTACCTTGGAAAATCAGGACACAGAGCGCTTTCGGTACGACGAACGCCATCGGCAAGTCCGCTACGAAGTCGGCGACGAAGTCCTTCTATGGACTCCGCTTCGTGTACCCGGCCGCTCATCGAAGCTTATGAAGCGCTATGTTGGCCCATACCGTGTCACTCGAAAGCTTTCACCCCTCAACTATGAAGTGACGCCCCTTACCCCACCACCTGATCGTCGATCCCGTGGCACCGAAGTCGTCCATGTCATGCGGATGAAGCCTTTCGTCACTCTCCCTGGCCACACACCCGAGACCACGGCTTCACAGTCCACCGCTCCCGACATCACCGGGCTTCCGTCTTCCGAGGGGGGGCAATGTAGTGAAGATAACGACACGTCAGATGACGACGATGACTCGCGCCACTCCCGCGCGGCTGTCTGAATAAACCTATTCCTACGGTCACGCCTACCTGCGCTCTTCCGCTCTACAATATTTAGGTGTCTGAGAACGCTATAGAATAGGATTGGTGTTGATGGACAACGTTAAGTAGTTATAGATGCAGTTAAACTACATTGCAGTAGTTAAAGAAGTAGTTTTAACTACCTCCCCTGAAAGTAGTTGAACTACTAGTTAAACTACTCAATTGCAAAGCAGTTAGTAGTTATAGTTAAACTACTGTAGAAGTAGTTAGTGGCCATCACTGCAAAGCATTCACAAAATGTATTTTATTGTTTTGTACCACAAGAATGGGCACCTGGCCTAAAGCATACAAGTATACATATAAGTTACAATATACAGCGTGTCCCAGAAAGCTTGTCATTGAATTATAATAAAAAAACTACACCACCTAGAGTCATGTGGTCAATGGCATTTGTTCGAACTGGGTTTTTGCCACCTCCTGATGTGAATGTCGTGTAACGTAAGTTTAATTAGAGCTTAATTCGAAAATTTGCCAAGTAAAGGTCACTTTTTATCCCACCAATGAGAAGAGCGTATTTAATTTACTCAAATTAATGATAATTGACACGGATATTCAGGAGGTATCCCATCGAAAAAGATAGCCGAACATCATGCTCTGCGAAGCTCCCACAGAATAACGCACAATAAATTTTTCATCGCAATCTTTGGCAGTCTGACAAAGGTGGTTGGAAACCCAGCCCACCCCAGCCTAGCAGAGAGAGAGATAACACAGACATGGCTTATCGTGTCTGATTTTCGTTGGCATAATGCTTTCCCTCTTCCAATTTTAGGAACTGTTGCTTTTTCTACTATCACTCTGTGGGCTGGCTTTGGAACCTTCTTTCGTTGGACTCAGAGCAATTGCGCTCAAAAAGTCATCGCACGTTATGGTTCGGTGCTCCGAAAAGCATGATATTCAGCTATTTTTTTCGATGGGATAGCTCATGAATATCACTGTCAATTATCATGAATTTGAGTGAATACGGCACGCTCTTCATATTGGTGGGGTAAAAAAGTGACCTTTACTTGGCAAGTTTCCGGCTTAAGCTCTCAAAAATTTACATAAGTAAGCTTGCGATACATGGCATTCACATCAGGAGGTGGCAAAAACCTAATAAGAACAAATACCGTTGACCACATCATTCTAGGTGGCATAGTTTTTTTAAATATAATTCAACGACACGTTTTCTGGGACACCCTGTATATTTGCTACTGGCAAAATATGAAACTTGGCATTTTTTAGAAAGCCGGCACTGAGGCAGGCAAAGAAGAAGTACTTCTTTTATCACGAGTAGACATGCCCTAGTAGTTCTCTACGACTCTCAGTGGTTTCTCTCCCTGCAATCAGACTAGATCATGTCACACCAAATGTAATTTCACACCCCAGTGACAGCACCACTGAGCACACAAAGGGAAGCCTGGTGTAAGAAGTGTACAATATGCAACATTCGTCTTGGATGGCCTGCATGTTTTGTTACGTTAGCTAACATTGTTTTGTTACCAAGTTATCGTGTTAGGTGTGACAATAAATGTATTACAGCTCAGCATCACATGATAAGGCTTCAGTTCGGGCCCTGCTACAAACTCACGCCGAATCAGATGACTGTGATCGTGAGTTTCGAGGGCGAATGGTGACCAGCCTTCGATGCCGAACCAGCCTTCGATGGTGAAATCTGCTACCAACGCTATTTCGTATTCCTTATATTTTTAGTGCATCTGAATTCTGGACTTCAACCTCAGAAGTAAATTATAATATTACACTAACATTTATAGCATTATTAGAAATATGTTTTGTATTAGCATGTTTATTGCAACAAGCCATCATATTCGGTACCCACATTTCAAAGCGTCTGTGAAGTCAAGTAACATAAAGTAGTCTAGAAATGTAGCCCACCTAGCAGTGCCTATCTAGCAAAACAATTGCTAGATACGCTAGCTAGCGTATTTAGCATCAACAAACAAGACCGCCCCCGTCCCCGCCCCATCCCGCTCTTGCGAATGTTAATTAGGGTTAAACCTCGTGAGCGCCAGCCCACAGATACCGACCTCACTGTATCATCTGAGGAATTAACCACGTGGGCACCAGCCCACTTTCACGACTCCATCTGGTAAGCCATCCCTGCCACATGCCTTTCTTAATATTATAATTAGGTGCACGCCCTACTGTGTTGGAGTAAACCACGTCAGAGTGATACCGACCTCACTGTGTCATCTGAGGAATTAACCACGTGGGCACCAGCCCCCATATCGTAAGCCAGCCTCCAGCAAGTCCCTCGCACGCGCAACACGCGCTTCTTATTATAATTAGGTTGCATGCCTACTGTAGATTAGAAGGAACTACATAAAAAGCACAGTTGCAAGATCGTATTTTAATTATGACTGAACTACCCCCCAGTCCCACTACAGCAGCACCCCATCATCTCACGAAGGTTGAACCAGCCCACGAAGCTGTCGTTATACTTCTTAATAAGTTTACCTCCACCCTCTCGCAGATTTTAAACCTGACCAGTTGTGGCTGACCACGTGGGGGCACCAACCCCTTTGCTTGCCTGTAGGATGCACTCACTGAATGTCATCTTAATTGTGTAGTTCCATCAGAATGATATACCTCTTGTTTTAAACAAACTACGTTAACAATGAATAATTAGCTTAGTTATGAAATCAGAAATGTGCCATAACCGTTCATCCATCTAAGGATCTTAGTAAAATGAAATAATAATAAGATTACGAACATTAATTCTTTATGGATAGTTGCACAATTCTTACTCGATCCTGCAAAAGCGTATACGAAGAGGGGAGTCAAGTCCTGTAGGTCCCATAAACAAATACAGAGGAAGCGTGGACCTCCACGCGAAAGCTTGTACAAATTAAACTTAAACAAAAATCTTCAGTGTCGGCTTCTGTATTTTGTTTATTGGATCCCTGCAAGGATAAAACGATAGCTCGATTCGTACATGGCACAACATTGTTCAAATATTTTTTTTCTTATTACGTTTTAAAGTCGACAAGTAGGACACCTCGCTATCGTCTGCCTAATGGAAATGGTTGATGAGCCAATCGACTCCTTCCGAAGTGCGAGGAGACAGTATATACTTAAACTTCAGAGCGCTAAGAGCGTAACCGAAAAAAAAAAAAGCCTACAGCTCTGACCTTCGACAACCGATCGAAAAAAGAAAAATGCACCGGCCCCCCGCCACAACATCGTTGCGAATTGCAAGGATATGGCATAGCTAGTATTGAGAAGTGATTATGGACAGGGTGCTAAGGGCGTGTAACCGACAAAAGGCTTACCGCTTCGAAATTCGACATCCGACGCATCATGGGGGAACATCATGATATTCATTGTAGAGATTTCATTAAACATGCTTGGACTTGCAGTCGACCAGGCTACCTCTCCCCATTAATCCGTTTTTGTGTACGACACGGATTAACTCTCGAGAAATGATAAGATCACTTTTTCCGTATTCCATTAAGATGTTGTTGTGTTAGCGACGCTTTGCATATTAGACGACGGGATGGCTGAAGGTCACGCTGTTTCCACTCAGACTGTGATATCTCTTCTGCTGATTTGCATGAGTACACGAGCAAGTCGAATAAACGCTCGAAGATACACGATGTTATTGCAATAGCAAGCATTTGCATATAAGACAACTCGTTGGATAAAGGTCGTACCTTTTTACTCTAGCCGGTGTCGCCTTTGCAACTCGAAGACAGGAAAAATAATTACTATGCGATACATGTTGCGCCGCAGGAAAAAGAAGAAGAAAAAAAGACGCAGTATACTAATGACAGCCACCTCCATGCTGACTGCTTTGATTTCTGAACAGAGCGAGCCAGCCCGGGTAAAGCCGTAATTACCTCTCAAGGATAAACGATAATATCACTTTCCTCATCACGTCTTTGGGGCGAGACGGTCGACGCTGCACTCTCATAGGCAAACGAAGCGACTTCTATATAAGACGGTTCGTCCGCAACGCTTTCCGGACTGAGCTGGAATGTCAAGTGAATGCCACTTGATTGTTTTCAGGTGGATTCACTTGACATTCCAGCTCAGGTTTTTCCGTGCGGGTGTTTGACTGGAAAAGCAGACTAAGGTGAGTACATGCTTTTTTCTCTTCTCTTGTTATAAGTTCTTCCCCTGTGAGCGTGCAAGGTCACAGCCATTTATGGAATGCATGTAGGTGAAAGAAAAAAAGAAAAGAGGTTCATTCCTTCCCGCTGCCGACATGCAATCTTTGTGATTTTAAAGTGCACCTTCTTAGATCATCGCAGTAGATGAAATGAAAAATAAACGATTGCAAACAGTACAACATTATTTTTTTATTTAGGACATTGCATTGCGTTGTATGTTTTGGAGGACATTGCTAATTTACAAGTCGGCTTCACCTAACTTCTACGTGCGTTGCGGGAAGTCAACGTTAGGAAATGCTCAGTCTTGCTGGATTGCTTGTTTCTTTGCATTTCAATTCAGCGGAACGGTGTTTTTTTTAATTGTTTGACTTTGGTTCTTCATAAAACATATTTTCCAGTTCATCGTCTTTGTTGTAACTACTCCGACGAGGTTGAAGGGTCATCTCACATTTTGGGCTTGTAAGATCGACTTCTTCTAAGCATTTTTTTAGCTTCTCTTTTTCATTTCATGTTCGGGTAACAACAGAACACTTCACCTGCACGTCAATGGCAAACAGGTCAGAAAGAAAGGAATGTGTCTACCTTCATTTGTGAGATGTAGCTAGTCTTCACCCAACTCCTACGTGCATTGGGGGAAAGCCTACTTTAGGAAATGTTCAGTCTTGTTACTGCATGTTTCTTTGCATTTAAACTTAGCGAAACGGTGTTTTTTTTTTATCGTTTGATTTTGCTTTGACATAAAACATATTTTCCAGTTCATCTTCCTTCTTTTGCTGTAACTACTCCGAAGAGGTTGAAGGGAAGAGTTTGAGATCTTCCTTGACAACAAGGCAAAAATGTGTGCTATACAATGGAGAAGAGGTGGAAAACTTTTTTTTTTCAAGTTAATCCACTCGGGATTCCAGATGAAGATTTTTTTTCTCCGTGAGAGTGTTTGACTGGAAAGACAGACTGTGGTAAGTACATGGATTTGCCCTCCTCTTTTGCAATACATATACTATATATAATGCTTTTCTATGAACATGCAAGTCATTTATGGAAATGCAAATATGAGGAACGACAAGGTTTCATGCCTCTCGCTTTCAGTGGCGACATGCAGGTCTTTGTGATTTAAGGAATGCTTTCCTAGCCCATCACAGGAAGTGAAAACGTTTGCAAACAGTTACATTTTTTTTTATTTAGATACAAGGACAGTGAGATCACAGCCCTTTTAGATAGTGAGATTCCATAGCCAGAGTGATGTCGACCAATTGTTCTGCCAAGAGAGTAAATGTTGCCTGGGCAGCGGCGAAGTTTTAACTCACGTTCTAAGCACAAACAGCATACATCTGAGCATTCGTTATCGTAATAGGTCCTTGTAAGATTGGCTGTCTCTAAGCATTTTTGCAGCTGGCGTGTTTCGTTTCGTGTTAGGGTAACACCAGAACGCTTCGGTTTACCGTTTTCACTCCAAATGCGTACCACAAGCAAGTCAGAAGGGCACGAATGTACATAAACATATTTTTCCAGTTCAGCTTCTTTGCTGCAATTGCCCTGATGAAGCTGAAGGGAAGAGGATGGAAGCTTCGTTAGCTCGATGATCACCACAACAAGCAAAAACGTGTGCCACACAACGGAGAAGAGAACACACAAACATCTATCCATGTCTGTTCACTCACAATGAAATGAGAGGGCTTAGTACAAATGTACATTTTTATTTCCCTGATACATGAGCGGTGATTATTTTTTTTATGCTCCATTGTGCACCAGTCGATGTTTGAAGAGGTCAAGTGTTAGCTTGCTGATGTAGCCTGTTAAGTAGTGCCAACCTTCAGACTCGGCTTGTTCCATGAAACATAGACTCTCGGCAGCAAGATGCATAGCGTCAACCTCGTCAGCATATGTCAAAATTTCGTCCACGTGACGTGACCATTCAGCAAGTAAGGCAAAAGGTGATTCCGAGGCAAACGTACAGGCGGTGTGAACTCTGGCATACATTGTTTTTGCAGTTTTCCAAGTAACCCTGTCAGGAGGTTGATCTGGCAGCGCTTGAAACAACACCATATCCGTCACAATTTTAAAAGCTTCCACGAGCGAAGTTTTGCCTACTTGTGTTAACCCACATTCCAATATCTCTTTGTAGGAGACGTGTTTGAGACGACACACAGGCTGCATCCGAAATTCGTGTGTGTAACCTCTTCTCCATCTGCCACACACATCTCTACCTAGCACAGGCTGCTCTTCATCTGCGTCTGATGATGACAACCATGCGCCATCAAGCCGAGGATCAACCTCAGGCCATGTTGTGTCATCGGCGGCTGACTTGTCTTGACTGGTCATTACAAACCAAGGTAATTTTCTGCGATCCACTTCTTGTCCAGACTGCCAGTGAACTGAACCAAGTACTGAAGCTTCCCATTTCTAACTCGTCGTTTTATGATCTTCTCTACTTTTGGAACCTCTCTCACTCGTACAATTTCACTCTCATAAAACCCACCAATGATGTCTTCATTTTTAAGATCACGTAATAGGTACGTGTTAGGATACCCTAACTTGATCGCTCTCACCACGAAGAGTTCTGACGTAAATGACCCTAAATAACGTTTTATTAGCTGATGTCTGTATTTTGCAATTCTCACTACGTCTCCAACGCTGTAGCGCGGCTTTTTTGGTGGTCCAACCGGGCTGGGGTACAGTCTCTCTCGGAAAATGTGCTCGTTTTCTTTCTTTACGTCCACTGGTCTGGCAGAAAGCGATCTGTGTACGCGATTGTTGTAAGCTTTCACTACTTGAGGTAAAATGTTCACATATCGCTTGTGACCCTGGAATGTGAAGATACGGTACAGTGTGGTCACAATTGTTCGCTGACATCGCTCGGCGATACTGGCCTTCATAGGAGAATTTGTATGGATGAGCCGGATCCCCCTTGCTTTCAGAAACTGTTGTACCACCTTGTTTGTAAATTCTGTTCCACGATCTGTGTGCAAAAGCTTGGGTGTCCCAATTCTTTTAAAGGCAAGTTTAAAAGCTCGAATAACCTCGGGAGATCGTTTATTACGAATAGGTACAATGGCAAGAAGCCGAGAGAAAGCATCTATACAAAAGAGCAAATAGCGAAAACCATCGTTCTGGTTCTTTAGACTTTGCAAATCCTTTAGGTCAGCCTGGAATAGTTCACGAAGTCCAAGTGCAATGGTTTTTCGAAACTTCGTGGGTCGCTTGTATTCCTTATGCAAACTGTACACATCACTTGTCTCCAGAAATTTAGTGACTTTGTCCTTCTTTTCGCCTATGGCTCGAGCAAGTCTCTGCACTCCACCAAAGCTGCCGACATGTTGCGGGTCATAGTAGGCTGCCATTAGTACTTCTTCCTACTGCAAACTCTAAGAGCATCGAGTGATAGATAAGCGTTGATTGTAGCTGAAACGTCTCCTCTCATCCAGGGAGGTTGCCTGTTGTGAAGTTCGTACTTCAAAAGCTCAACAATAGATGAGTGTGGCACCACCTTTCCGTGACAGATAACTCTTCCGTACTCGTCGTAAGCCAGAACCGTTGTCATCAGCTGAAGCATAGCTAATACCTTTTTATGATGTCTTGGAGGGAAGTGTGACAGTATTTTTTCTTCTTCGAAGTAGCCTCTCTCCTCGGAGTTCAGTACGGTGTCCATGTGAGCTGTCGTGCGCGCTTCGCGGCTCGTGTGAGCGGTGGTGACGCACGTCGAGGTGTGGAAGCTTCACTTACGGAATGAGGTGAAGGAGTGGCCAGAGTTTTCTCTGCTGTATGTTTTTGAAGACGAGATGGGTGCACAATAAGTGCTGGTAAGTTTAGCTTGACCAATAGCGGCAAAATCCGATCAAAATAGGGTGGTCTTTGAACATTTCTTGCTTTCGTCACGAGATAGTATACGAGGTCAATTATATTAGTATTGTCTACTCGCTCACCGTCGACAATTATCTGAAATGTTTTCCTATCCCATGAGATCGTTGGTTCCAGAAGACGTAATAGGTTTTCTGATCTGATTTTATAGCCACTGCTCATGAAATCAACGACAGTATTACTTTTTTCCTCGGTCTGTGTTTCCTCTTCTCTCGCTGTTGTTGAACCCAGTGTAGGTGTGCTCTCACTCACAGTGGGATGTAGCAAGGAGTGAAGATATTGGATTATCTCTTTTGCTTTGATATCGTCTGGTTCATCTTTCTTCAATATCTGTGGGATGGGGGTTTCCCGGTAAGGCACAAGCTCGTATTTCTGCATCGACTACACTCCGATTGCTTTTGCTATCGCCCTTCCACCTAAAGTCGAGAGGAGACCCAGCAAAGGTGGCAAAAGGAACTGTAGAAAACCACCAGATTGTTGCAATACCTTTCGAACTTTCTTCACTCCTGTAGTGTCTCGTTTTGCCAAAAAGCGGATAGGTGTTGCATAAGGTTGCAACTGATTTCTCACTCTTGGAGCTACCTTAATGTTTCCTTTACAAAGATTCATACAAATCTCTCGAATAGCAGTTAGTTGCTCTCTCGTAGCATGTTCCAGGAGAAAATAACGTTGCTCCGGCAACTTTGCATCAGCAAGCAACTGAAGGAAATGAATATTCTTCTTGACACGTTTCATGTTTTATATACTATTTGTCGCTGGTCGTCTGGAAATATATTAGTCCACACCCTAAATTGGTCTGAACAGTTTTGGGATAGGTCAATTACAAGGTATGAATATGGTTTCTTGCAAGCATCTTTATATATACTTGGCAGTAGTTCACTTTTCTTTCGACCAAACAGTTGTCGTGAAAGTATTTGCATTTGGTCCGCAGTGCGGGCGGAACGACATAAAATTAAGGCACTGCTGTTAAACTGAATGCATCTATACAGAGGATCATTAATAAATAAATATTGTGTTATGAAAATAGCTGAACAGTTGAGGTGGTGACAGCCAGCTACATAAAAATTGCAGATTTCTTTGAGCCTTTGTTTGTCGGCTAAGCAATCATCAAATATAATTAAAGAATTTCTTACAGTATCAAGATTAGTAGGAATATCCTGACTGAAGGTTACCTCTGGAAAATTATCAAAGATTGGTTGTTTGTACAAGTATATGTACAATATATGATCAAATGGTTTGTCGAAGACAGCAGCTCTATGTTTAATTAGACGTGTAACAAGTGTCGTCTTTCCACTCTGGCTTTGACCTGATATGGTCATTGAGACCGGAGTGGTAAACCTATAAGGTCCAACCTCAGCCATCTTTTGCAAACGAATGAAGCATGCTATGAAATCACAACATTACATAAAGGAAGGTTACAGCAAAGACGAGCCTGTACATCACTCTCAGATTGGCTAAACTGAAATACAGACCTTCAAGGTTGTAGACATTCAAGGTTGCGCACAGCCGTGTTAGTTATCAGACCAGGAGCATTCCATAATGGAAGGTTACAACAAAAAGCAAAGACAAGTCTGTGCTCTAAGCTTGCCCAAAGTCGAAGTACACACGTTCAAGGTTGTAGACATTCAAGGTTGTGCACGCAGGTATGTTAGTTACCAGACCAATGAAGTTAGATAGGACACGCTGAAACATGTCTTCACGTATAACGTTGCAAGGATGTAGACGTTCAAGGCTGTGCACACATGTTAGAGAGCTGCATGCAATCGCTATATAAGAGCGGACATAGAGAGTGGTTCTTCATTCAGAACGTCAGACTGAGGAGGTGTGTTACATATTCCTGTGGAAGATGTAAGAGTTTACAAATCTATTCTTCTCTTTCAGTTCATTCTATACAGCAAGAGGAGAAAGCAAATTGTCATCATAACAGCGAAGCCTCCATAACACAAGTAAGCTATGTCATCCGTCATGGAAAAGTTGGATAAACTGAAAAAATGTGGTGACGGTGAAATTCAGAAAATGAGCAACATACCCAAAAACGAAAAGTTCGAAGTGCTGGACATTCAGAAAATTGACACTATGTATGGCGAGGCCGTATACGTGGAGCTCCGCATGGAAAACGACAAGCCAGTGAAAGTGTATCTACCTGGACGCTTCAAAAAATTGTCGGAGGAAGAGCTAGAGGAAATGCGACTGCTTCCAAATCTCAAAATGGAGAAGAAAGAACGGTTTACCAAAGATGGTAAAAAAGTCATTTCGCCAGATATTATCTTCACCAATTCGAAGAGAAAGTGATGAGATATGGTGACGTGTCACTTATGCTCCCAGCACGAACGGCAGTATTATGCAACAGCATTAGGTCTTCAGATTCACTTGGCAAATGTTCACAATCTTCAAGCCCCCTGCATTCCTTTTTGTGAGACTTTGTGCACACTGCGAAACTATACTAATCGGTTCGAGCTACATTTACACGACAGGGACGTTAGCGGACATGATGTTACAACCTTTTTTCACGAGTACAGACAGTACATTGCTGATGTCTTACGACACTTTGGTTTCCCACTGCGCTATTTTGTATTGCTTAAAGTGGAACTTGGTCGTCACACGCCAGACGATGAGTTACAGCTCGAAATTAGTTTCGTGCCTTCCAAAGTAGTGACAGTATGGTCAGAGGCAGATGTAGAACCTTCTATCACTCAAGTGACTGCTGAAATAGCACAAAATTTGGAAAACCTCGAAGTAGAAGGTTCAGGTTTTTTTCTCTTTCGCATTCATGCCTGTATCATGAACATTGGACGTTTGATGCCTCAACTGATTGGATGTGCCCAGTTTGAGTTACCGCAAGAATTGAAGCATAAGTTTCGTTCTCTGTTGTGTGTGGACTTTGGTTTGCATGAAGATGAGCAGAACATGTGTTTTGCCTTCTCTGTAATAGCTGCACTGCATCCTGCTACTGGTTATCGCAGGCGTAGGGCATCTTCGTACAGACCATATATTTCTGAGTATGTTTTTCCGAAAACATTCCCGGTAGCTTTCCCAAAAGAGGTTGAAGCATTCGAAAAAAATAATGGTATCAGTATCAATGTGTACGCCTACGAAAGGGAAGACAAATCTCTGTACCCCATCAAGGTTGTCGATGACGAGCGTGAGAAACATGTGGATCTGTTGCTAATCGACTCTCATTTTCTGCTTATCACAAATTTTAATGGATTATTTCAACCTAGCGGACGGTTTCATTGCAAGAGGTGTATGATGGGCTTCTCATCAGACAGAATCCTCAGTGATCATTTAAAGATGTGTTTGCATCAGAAGGTTGCTAAGACAATTTACCCTAAGAAGGGAGAGACGGTAGCATTTGCCGGGGAACATCTCATGTCGGAAGTCCCTTTCTACTGTGTATATGATTTTGAAAGTGTTTTGTCACCTTGTTTGGAGGAAACAAACGTGTATGAGGATCACTGTCCTTCCTCATTTTGCCTTTTGGTTATACGTGCATCCGACTCACACGTGTTGCAAAAGCATCTTTTCCGTGGTCCTAATTGTGTCACAGTATTTATGGAGCTGCTGCGGAAATTGCATGACGAAATTTTAGGATGGATACATGCTTTTGCACCTCTAGAAATGACTGAAGAGAATGAGCGTCAACATACAGCAGCCACTCATTGTAATATCTGCAAAGAATCCTTTGCTAAAAGACAAAAAGTTCGAGACCATGACCATGTAAGCGGAGAATTTCGACAAACACTATGTCAGACGTGTAACCTGAAACTGAGAGTGCCACCCAAGATTCCAATCATTGCACATAATGCTAACTATGACATGAGTTTTCTCCTGTCTCATTTACATCTGCTTAAGAAGTCAGACATCAACGTGATTGCCACCAGCTGTCAAAAATTTAAAGCAATTGACATCGGCTCTTATCGATTCTTGGACAGTTTGAGTTTTCTGAACGCAAGCCTTGAAACACTGGTGAAAAATCTACGTGATAAAGGTGAATCCAACTTTCAATGCCTTCGCCAGTTTTTTCCAAATGAGGAACACTTTCAGCTGGTTGTTCGTAAGGGGGTCTTCTGTTATAACTTTGTCACCAGTTTTGAAGCCTATGATGAGCCTTCGCTACCACCTCGAGATAAGTTCTTTAACATTTTGAATGGAACCGAAGTAAGTGAACAAGACTACAACCACGCGCAGAATGTGTATGAAAAATTTCGGCTCAAGAGTCTTGGAGAGTATTCGGACTTATACCTTCTGACAGACACACTGCTTTTAGCAGATGTGTTTCAGAACTTTCGAAAGTGGACACTCGATGTGCACAAGATTGAACCGTTTCATTTTGTATCCCTTCCAGGATTAAGCATGTCTTGTGCACTAAAAATGAGTCAGGTAGAACTAGAACTAATTAACGACCCCAACGCGTACCTGCTCATCGAGAATGGCTTACGAGGAGGTGTCACACAGTGCTCCCTGAGAAAAGCAACTGCGAATGTGCCAGGAACAGAACAGTTTGATCCCGAAAAAGAAAAAAAAATAATTAACTACATTGATGTAAATGGCCTGTATGGAGCAGTCATGAGAGAACCATTGCCTTACGGAGGATTTGAGTGGCTCACTGAGGAGGAAATTGTTAACTTGGATATAGCTCAGATACGAGATGATAGCCCTGTGGGTTACTTTCTTGAGGTAGACCTAGTGTATGACCGAGCAACTCATGAACGCCACAGAGATCTTCCCGTTGCCCCTGAAAAAATGTCCGTTCGTTATGAGCTATTGTCAGACTATCAGAAGGCGCTCATGAAGAAGTTCAATCTTCCACAGAAAGCTACCGAAGCAAAACTGTTGCTAACATTATTTGATAAAGAGAGGTACTTTCTCCACTATCGCAATTTGCAACTGTATCTGCAATTGGGGTTGCGTCTCACTAAAGTTCACAGGGTTCTCAAGTTCAATCAAAAGCCCTTTCTGCGATCCTATGTCGACTTCAATCACGAACTTCGGAAGCGAGCTACAAACGCATTTGAGAAACAGCAATCAAAGCTAATGATTAATAGTGTATATGGCAGGACATGTATGCAAGTCAGGAAATTCGTAAATTGTCGCCTCACAGTAACAGATGAGCAAGTGTTGAAGCTTCTACGTAAACCAAACTTGAAACAGTTCCGCCCTCTGAGCTCTCACGTCATCTTGTTCCAATTTAGTCAGTCTGTTCTTCGCATGAAGCAACCGCTGTACCTGGGCTTCACAATATTGGAATTGTCTAAGCTGAAGATGTTTGATTTTTATCATAACCATCTTCTCCGTGTAGCCCCTGATACACGACTGCTATACATGGACACTGATTCTTACATTGTGATGCTGAGTGACGATAAAGTACTCCACGAACTAGCTGACGAGCATCTAGACAACTCTGGATATGACCCTGATCACCCACTCTATTCGACAAAAAACAGGATGGTACTAGGAAAGTTTAAAAATGAGCTTCCTCGTGATCACATTCTTGGCTTCTGTTGTCTGAAGCCAAAGCTGTACGCCCTCGATCTGTGCAGCAAAAAGCAGTACAATCGCGCTAAGGGTGTTAAACAATGTGAAGCACAAAAACTCCACTTCTCTATGTATACGAATGCTCTCGAGCAGGGCACAATGCATAAAGTTAAACAGAACCTCATTGTGCACAAGGACAATGTCAACAAAAGTGTGTCAGTGACAAAAATAGCCCTCAATCCACTGGATACGAAACGCTTCATTTGTGATGATGGAATTGACACGCTACCTTTTGGCTATGGTTGAATTTTTTTAATGTGTACGGATTGGTCTCTCTAATGAAGCGATGGTGTTGGGGTGTGCACCGTCACGAGGTTTCATTACAGAGTTGGCATACGGGAGTAGGAGGGAACTCATCTGTTATCACCCCCGCAACAGATGTTGCCCTTCTATTCCTGGTCCCACAGAAAAAAATTGTAATAAAGATGTTACATCCATATAGCTATGGTTTGTCATATATTAGAACAATGTCATGTTAGAACCATGAACTAAAGCTATTGCATTATTCCACATCTATGGTTGTCAGTGTGGGATTACTTACAACTGTGAGTTAGGAGCTAGAGGATATTTGTTAGCCACGAGTGATGACTAAGCTGAGACCTGGTTTGATGAATTTCATGTCTTCCTGAAGTAATGTGTAGCTCTTGATGTGAGTGAAAGAGAGACAGTTTGCTTTCCCATATTGCTGCATGCATTTGCGATGGAAATAACAACTGACTTTGTCTGCAAGTCACTGTTTGTAAATGGACCGTCTCAGACGAATTTGATTATATGTGCGTGAAATAACCTGTTTTCTAAGAATTTGATTATAAGAGTATGTGATAACCAGTTTCTAATAGCATGTATGTAATCTATAACAACGTCTTTGTTTGCAAGTCAGTGTTTGCAAATAGCCTGTCTCAGATGAGAGTCACTGTTTGTAAATGATCCGTGTCAGAAAATTTTTGATTATACAGTCAAACTTCTTTACAACGAAACTCAGGGGACAGCAAAAAAAATTCGCAGTAAAGGTATTTTCGTTAAAAAGGATGTCCATTATTGGACCTATAGGGCTCCAGCAGGACCGCAAAAAAATTGCTGTAGTGGTATTTTCGTTAAAAAGGTGTTCGCTATAAAGGAGTTTGACTGTATGTGTATGAAATAACCAGTTTCTAATAGCATGTATGTAATCATCAACAATGTCTTTGTTTGCAAGTCACTGTTTGTAAATAGCCTATCTCAGATGAGATTTTTTTTTATTACCAATGATTCATTATATAGTGTGCAAATTAAGTTGACAAATAAAGCTCTTTTCAGGCAAACTGAAATTTTATTGAATGCTCATAGTACACTACAGCATGACATATCCTCTGTTTTTCTTGGGAAATTTTTTCGAACAAGTGTTTCTATCAATCTGTCATTGTGTCTGAAGTTGGTTGGTGAAAACTTCTGAGTGCACTCTTGAAGAGAGAAACCACAGGCTAGAAGACTACCTACATACAAGCAGTACAGTCCACATGTAGCAGATCCATATCCCTGAAGTCGTTTTGCATTGTAGTGAAAGGAAGATGTTGGGTGAATAAACTGGTAAATTTCTTTGCAAACTGGTCGTATGCCGTAGCTGTCGAAATAAGAAATGCTGTTGTTCTTAGAGATGTAACATAAGGTCCAGTGTTCTCCAGGAGAGGATCTAGGAGCTGTGTTTACAACATACAGCCCTGGTTCAGCTTTTTGACTTGCAATTTCATTGCATGCAAATGTTCCACGAAACAGTGGCCTTGTGCAGTGATTTCGAGCAAAGGCTGCATAAAATTCCCATTCCTCCATTTTTTTTTCTATACGAATTTGACTCGTCTGTCTTTGTTGATTTCTAGCACACGAGGTGTTTCTGAAACAAAGAGAACTGTAACAGCCTCTGTAAGATTTCCACCAAATGTTAGGGTGAGACGAACATTGGCTTGTACCACTGGACTCAGCGACTGCACTTCCACATCTGGAGTGAGATGGTAGTAGAGCATAAACGTTTCTTTCTCATATGCAGCCGGAGCTAGAGGTATGTCTTTCCGCTTCAGCTTGTGAAGCAAATTCATATATCCTTTAGAGTAGATCGATCGTTGAAAGTCAAAGTCATCTGTGTACTGTTGTCCACCAACATCAAGCACAGCTCTCTTAAGCTTGAAATTTTCAAGTTTAAATGGATTCCTTTGTCTGTTACCCTGGTAGGCTTCACTTCTAACCATCAATACTGTCAGCTTTGAGGGAACTCGTTCACTGTAAAGGTCATCGAAAATCACTTGAGATTGATTTGGAGCAATTGTCCTGTACTTAATCTCTAATCCTCGAAGGAGGTATGATGCTGGAGTTGTCTGAAGTCTTCGTTCGATGCCGACGAGTACACTTGGAGAAACCTGCACACGTCGCAGGTACAACACAATTCGTGAAAACTCTATAGTGTGTTTTTCAGTCTCGCTGGCAGGTGCAAGAAGTCGAAAATCATCTGTGTTCTGACGAAGGACAACTCTTATGTCGACTCCATTGAGAAGAAACTTTTCCTGTTGACATATATCACTGAAGATAGGGGAATAAAGATCGCAGAGTGTCGAACCTTTGGTCCGTTTGTAGCGTGCAAAAATTCCTTTTGCCTCAACAGGAGCGGCAAAATTTTCAGATTCTCCCACTGGATCTGGTTCGTAGAGCATTGCAGAGAGGGTGTGAGTTTGAGTAACATTATTAGCATTTGTTATTATGTCCAAGTATGAACGATATGCATAATTTTCGAAGTTAGAAACCAGTGTCGAATTAAGGTAGACGTGGACATGATGAAAGAGCGAGGATGCAAATGCTTGCACAGGTATCACACTATCTGGTGTCACTGTACTGCCAACTGTACTTGATGCTGTATCTCCATTTTTCCGTACAATTTTGCATTGAATGTGTAGAAAACTAGACTGCAAGTCAAAGAATCCACCTCCGAGACCTGGAACATTATATTCGATTACACCACTTGCTGTAGGGGCAGAAACTGGAAAAAACTCCACATACTCTGACTTCTCCAGAAGTGAGGAAGAGAAAACACTTCCAATTGGTTTGTGGTGCAGAGGCAGGAATTCTTATGTACTATTGCGATGCTAGACATTTTCTGTAGTAAAAAAATCGACCTTTCTTCGCTTCTTCAGGGATTTTACTGACCGACCCACCCTCTTACGTTTGCTTTTATTGTTGACAGATTGTTTTCTTTTCCTTCCTTTTCCTCTGAGCCTCTGAAGCAACTCGTCACGTGTTGAATGGATTGTACGACCAACTCCTTTCCTTAGAGCTTCTCTAAACGTTGATCCCTGCTTAACTTCTTCTGCTATGTGTCGTCCAGTGTCGAGGAGCTTTCGACTCACGTAGGGAGCTACCTTCTTCGTTAGTATAGGTATAAACTGCTGCACTAAATCAGAGAAATAATCAGATCCGACTTGATAAAGAGGAGCTGAATAATGTGGCAGTGGTTGATCACGTTTGCCCATACCATAATGTGCTATGCAACAGGGTGCCTGTGTTATATACATTTTCGAAAATGCAGTGTCACTCCAACACGTCCTGAGCCGGCAATGAATGGAATGAAATCACCTATCTCGTTTGCCAGTTCGATTTGAATGGTGGTCAGTTCTTTTGCTATCACATATTTATAGTAAAGATTAGTGAAATAATATGAAATCACTTCATTCCGACTCTGCACTCTGAAAGGGAGTAAACGGAGAAGAGGTGCCGTGATATCACCGACAGCTTCATTCTCGATGATGTCACTGTAAATAAATATATAATTTTGTGCTGGAAAAAGACAGACATCCCGCTGGGCTACAGCAAAACTTGAGAAGGTTGTCCTTTTTCCGAATCCAAGCATCAGAGCCAAATATGGATGAAATGTGACATAACCCTCGCTACGACCTTCCAGCTGACAAACTCCATTGTATGGATTATAAAACAAAACACGTGCACTTTCTGGTAGCCCTAGCTTTGTTCGGTATGCATGGTTTATTGCATCAACTAGGTCCTTTCCCGACTCGTAATACCCTTCTGGAATTTCATATTTTGTTGTACGTGAGCGGTACGTGATTAAAGTAATTTTTTCTTCTGTATCCTCTTGATACTTCAATACTTTTACTGGTTGACCTTCATCCACTTCCGAACATCCAATAATCTTTTCAGGAAAACCAAGCTTGGCAGAGAGGGCTAGGCTCAACTCAAGTCCGGTATTGAGTGGCAGTTGTAGCTCATAATGTCCAGTGACACGTAGAATCCTTGCTTGGCTTTTTAAATGTTTCGTTAGGAATTGTCGAATTGGTAAGATAATGTTTTCTCCTGCGCGAAACTTAATTTGCTCTGTTGAGAGTGTAGGAGCAAAGAGACTAGTTTCAGATATAGCGTTAACAGTGTCCGTGACGTTCTTAATTGCAAACGGGACATTCACCTCTGTCAGGGCAACTTCCCACTTCCCATCTAAGTGCACGGGATGAGCAAGTTTAACTCTGAACTTACTCATCGTGTTATTAGGAAATACATCGGTGGAAGCGTTTGAGAGTAAATTGATGTAGAACTGGTCTGCCATTTTTTATTGTTCTGACTAATCTCCGTTTGCATGCACCGTTTTTATAAGACTGAGGCGCGTGCCCAGTCTTAGTTATTTACATAGTAGGTGTGCATGCAACCTAATTATAATAAGAAGCGCGTGTTGCGCGTGCGAGGGACTTGCTGGAGGCTGGCTTACGATACGGGGGCTGGTGCCCACGTGGTTAATTCCTCAGATGACACAGTGAGGTCGGTATCACTCTGACGTGGTTTACTCCAACACAGTAGGGCGTGCACCTAATTATAATATTAAGAAAGGCATGTGGCAGGGATGGCTTACCAGATGGAGTCGTGAAAGTGGGCTGGTGCCCACGTGGTTAATTCCTCAGATGATACAGTGAGGTCGGTATCTGTGGGCTGGCGCTCACGAGGTTTAACCCTAATTAACATTCGCAAGAGCGGGATGGGGCGGGGACGGGGGCGGTCTTGTTTGTTGATGCTAAATACGCTAGCTAGCGTATCTAGCAATTGTTTTGCTAGATAGGCACTGCTAGGTGGGCTACATTTCTAGACTACTACATAACATCAATACAATTCTGATTCAACATTTTGGTACAGCTCTTGGTGCAGCTCATGCCTTGTATGTAATGCCTTGTTAATTAAAAATCTGGAATTCAGCCGCAAGGGCTTTGGAATGTAAAAACCGGTGAATATTTGTGACAGCATACAAAGCAGGGCATGCAGTGGGACAAATATCAGAATAAAAATCACCAATGTGCCATGAAACAGAAAAGGTAAATTCCAGAGCTGCTTTTTTTTTCCCTCTTGGCTAGTTGAAAGTTGTAGCACAGATTCTTAGTCCTAGGTTCAGACTCATATGCACTGTTGTGTTCAATGCTTCAGCAGTGTTGGCGTGATCGCCGGATGCACCAGCTTGCACGCTTATGCAAATCTGCGTGTACTACTTACCAGTTCATACTGATAGTCTGGCTTGCCAAAATACCCATGTATATACTGAAGAAAGAAGTGACACTATTCCACTTCACCTCACTGTTGCCTACCCGTCAAAAAAATTATATCAGCTCCAGCCCGGGTTGCTTACAAGGGGGCTTCATTAAGCCACAGACCGATACAATGCTCGAATAGGCATTGATATGCAAAAGTGTAAAAAAATCAAAAGAGCAAGGATACCAACCACTAAATGCAGTTTAAGGCATTGAATAACAAGTGAAGTACCTGGTTTAAGTTGACTTCTTTTCATCTCTTTCACGGGCATGGCGAAGCCACTCCTTTATCTCTGCTTCAATTTGAAACTTCGTAGCCTGAGAAAAGCTTGCTTGGGAGCGCACAGCAGCTGCACACAAAATAACGAGTACAGTTTTCATAACATGTGGCTTTATGTCGCAAGAGAACTGTGATCATGAGTTACGCCACACAGGCTGAGCAGGTTAACCAATCTATGATACATGTAGCAGACATAGCAAAAACAAACACAGGTGGAAATGATGCACTGTTGCAAATCTATGACACTTCTAAACTGTGCTATACCCCATGTGCACAAAGGGCAGCAACTGTTCTGCATGTTGTAAATTCCGCACCAAACTAGCGTGAAGCAAACATCTAAAAAAGATGCATACATGGACGGAACGTAACCTATATAGTTGAGGGTGTGGTCTACTTACCCCTAGTTTTTCTTATTCTGCCCAGCTAAATAATTATGCATGATGAAAGATGAAAGTCACTGAAAAGGTTAGCCAGCTTAGGACTCTATGTTGTTCCAGCCTCAGAACATCAGTTCTTTCAATTATGCATGATTAATTTGCTAACTATTTGTTTTCAAATCAAACTTCAAAACTTCAAAACTTTCAAATTTCAAACTTCCAGTTTGAAATTTTGCTCATTTGGATCAAAGCAAGACTTTATAAACTCTGGCTTAAATGACAACCCAGACAAGTTCACCTGGGAAAGCCTGCCCCACAAGGAAGTAAGGTACTTTAACAATTACTTCACACATACTTTGTTTATGACAAAGATACGATTTTGTGACACATTGTGTATGTTTCGGTTTTGTTCGGTGTGTGCTTTGAAATTGCGATATTTTGCTGTGCGAAATGTTCTGCTACATGCGGTCAGTTTGACACTTCAATAAGAAAGATAACAAGCAACTTTTCAGGTATGACACAAGGAAATGTACAGGCAGCATTTCATGCAACAATCTTCTGCACTCTGAAAACAGTACGCATGTAATCGTTCCCTTTAACTTGGGATGAGGCTGTGACTTTAGTGATGTTCTTTTCGTATTACCAGTTGATAATGTTAGCACAGCCATGCACTATAGGCGATTTCAGATATTGCCCTTGTGCTGCGCACGGGGGCCCTCCGTCGCCCAAGTCACGCGCATCGCGCAATGCGTCGTGGGAAATGGTTTGCATTCGTGCTTGCCTGCCGGTTGCTTATTGATGGAAGGAGGGAACACCGAAACCGATCGCGCTCTTCTTCTTCTGTCTGCCTCATGAAAACTAAATACCAAGGTGCAGTGGGGCATTCCCGACACGGCACTCTCTGGCGGGCCATCCACGCAATTTCTGAAATAGTCTATTCAGCATGGCAAGTACATACATTGCACGGAATTCAGTAACAAGTGGCCTACACCCCTTTGATGAATTTTCGTTTACGCTGATAATATTTTTTCAAGGACCCAGGATCCCAGGGTACCGATACATTTACCGATAAATACCCATGTGATCTGTGCATTGCTGGTAACACTTGCGAACACCATTCTGCACAAACTACAATTTTTCAGTTTACACCTCCTCCCTAAAAGAAACAACAAAGGTGTTAGCAAATTAAATGTGCGCAATAAATTAGCTGTGTAGAATGAAATGTACAGGTGAGCAGGCCGCTGCACCTGATATATATACTTAGTTCATGTTTACTTGGACACAGGTTGGTGTCATGTTTACTTGGTTTTCTCAGATACAGCGTTAGTAAAACCATCTCTTGAAATATGTGAGAGAACCGACCAGCAAATGATTGGACTTACCTATAATAATCTCAGCAAACTTGAGTTCAGTGAACTTCAACTTCCCTTTTCTTCCCTGCCAGCTGTACAGCTTAGCCAACTTATCAGTCATTATGTGGCACATAATTCTTTTTACACAAGTTTTCAGTGAACTCCCTCCAAGAATGCAGAGTTCTTGAACCTGAAAATAGTCCTTGCAATTAACATTGTACATGCATGGCTTGGAGTCCACTCATTTGAGCAGAGGTGGATCTTTCTTCACACACATCACCTATGGATTTCAAAATCAACACAGCACACATTTTAGTAGTAACCGCATGTTCTTACTACCTGTTGACACGGCAGGCTCCAGGAGACATTCCAGCAACAATGAGAACAAAACAAAGCCATCACAATGCTTTCACAGAAAAGCTGCAAGTTTGTACTTTTAGAACAGAAACCAATATCTATACTTTTTGCTTCAAATACTGCTGTGTTAACAAAAAAAGAAAAAAGTCTGCAATATTTAGATTATAACACCAAAAATGTATGTTGATGCAAAATAAGGATGTTTGCCAAGCAAAAAAATAAAATAAAAATAGAACGAAATATGAACAGTAAATTTTTTGTACCAGCTGTTTTTCGTTGTCCTTGGTGACTTTGTTTTCAAATCCCTCCAGCTGTTCAACTGTTTGGAACGGCTCGGGAATTAGGATAGGAGAGTAAGGAAATGCGAGTGCAGATCTTGATGGAAGGTTTGCCAAAAGGTCACTTTGCTGTTGTTGCCCTAGCCGCAGTATCAGGAGGTTTTTGAGAACTTGACGTTGGAATTCTGCAAATTAAAGAATTGATTTACTACGGGCACTGCGTCTCTAAGAATGTTTACCCGATTTCGGCATCACAGGCTCCTGGGAATTTGAAGTATGTTGCATTGTGCCTACATAATATAAAGTACACATAAAGCTCCCAGCACAGAAACGTACGTCATTCTCAAACTTGAGCTTACCAGACACCGGACCAAGGTGCGATCTTGTGGTACCTCTACTTGACAGATGAGAGTCTTTCCAAATGAAAGATAGCGTACAGCAAGTGAAAAAGATGAAGAAAAGTTTACAAAAAAGTTATTCATACCATCAGTAGCATCAGGGTCACTCATTTGTGAGAGAGGTGAGGTAGGAACGTCCACATCTGCAATGAGCAGGCCACGGTGCATAGCTTGAGTATATCTCAGAGTATAAATTGAAGGGAACCTCAACATCTGTTGGACGATCTTGAAGGATCGACGTGATAAAAATATGGAAACAGTAGTAATACTATAGAAACTTCTTTAGAGTGAACGCAATTTTTAACGAAAAAACTGTTGCACAGCGTGACCTGTAGATGGCACACCTGTACGCCACAGTCATGTGACGTGGTTTTTCCCTC
The DNA here is from genome assembly GCF_037126465.1 of Ornithodoros turicata. Taxonomy (NCBI): domain Eukaryota; kingdom Metazoa; phylum Arthropoda; class Arachnida; order Ixodida; family Argasidae; genus Ornithodoros; species Ornithodoros turicata. The sequence continues at coordinate 143,302 of NW_026999391.1, forward strand.
TCTCGGATTCTCTCCGACAGCAGCAGCGAACTGCGCACTTCTCTGGTGACCGCATTCCTTGAACCATGTTGACGCACTCTCAGCTATTAAACGTTTCTCACAATTAGCCGTACACAGAGTGGTTGTGGATTTGTACAACAAGCCATCAAAAAATACCACTAAAACAAAATTTTTTCGTTGTCCCATCAGAGACCCATAGGACATGGCGGAGAACCTCTTTAATGAAGTGACCTCTACTACGAATTTCTTTCGCGGTTCCGAGTTTTGTTGTAAAGGAGCTTATACCAATAGCTCTGCTCATGCTTTTGTTCCAGACACCGAATGGTCGCTGTCAACATAACTGATAATGTTACTGCTATAAATATATATTAATGTAGGGTCTGATTTTTCTCGGGTTAAATGCTCTACCAGGATTAGTAGGGTAAAAATCGGGTGTTATTCTTGAACGCTTGATTCGGGCTGAAATTTAGTGATGGGCAATCCAGTTCACTTTGGTGAACTCGTTCGTACAGTTCAGTTTGGTTCACTGAACCGTTCAAAAGATTCGTTCATCTTTCCGTGACGTCATAACATCACGTGACCGATCTCAACGGCGAGCTGGCATCTACTTATGTGCAGGGTTGTAGGTTGTAGACAGTAACTGAGTAAGAGTTCTGTTTTGTGGGCGAGTGTGTTCCATGATGTTCCATGACATTACCGCGTTAAATCTGACAGTCACCTGCCGGCCATATTGGTCATATGTTGCGATAAGCGAATGCATGTTTATGGGACCGTCTTTCGCTGTCATGAAGAAAATAAACAATTCATTCTGCCACACTGTAATTCTCTCGTAGTTTACATTTTCTTCAGGGTCCATGTCTAGTTTAGCGGCGCCACTCGATTTCAAACTTCTAATCTACATACCTGGATAGAATTTTGCATCGTGCATCGTAATCCAAAATAATCAAGCGGCGGTCGGTTCCACGAATTCCTCCAGAGATCAGTTTCCCCGGGAAAGTTTCGGCAGCGGCGACCATGTCATCTCCATGCGCCCATTGTTTACGTATGACAGCTTACGCACACCTCGCACTCTTCCCAGCATGCATTTCGCCTGTTCCCTCTCGCTCGTTGCCAAGAATGCACAATGAAAGCACTAGATCTCGACGGGTATCATTTGTGGTACTCCTACGCATCAGCCATAGAGCTTGGTTTTCCATCACTAAACGTAGCGTAGTGAGGTTAGGTTAGGCCAGGTCAGTACATATTACAAGCGGGGGGGTCCGGGGGGGGGGCGGTAGCCCCCCCCCCCCCCCCCGCAGTTGTTCGAGACTGTGCTGACAGAAGACGGTGCCAATTTTGGCGCGGAGCAATTGCGTGAGGAGGCCGACTGTCGTCCGATAGCGGAGTTGCTGTGCGTCTTAGCAACGAACAGGCGAAAGGCATGCTGGGAAGAGTGCGAGGTGTGCGTAAGCTGTCATACGTAAACAATGGGCGCATGGAGATGACATGGTCGCCGCTGCCGAAACTTTCCCGGGGAAACTGATCTCTGGAGGAATTTGTGGAACCGACCGCCGCTTGATAATTCTGGATTACGATGCACCATGCAAAATCCCATCCAGGTATGTAGATTAGAAGTTTGAAATCGAGTGGCGCCGCTAAACTAGACATGGACCAAATCAACCATATAATCTCGATGGAGCGGTGATTTATTTGTCAGATACCAGGCCTCTGTCTCCTCTACGACAGCACTCTTCTCGATGAATCGTGAAACATGGTTACGCCTGTTTGAAGAAGGTGTTGAGTGGCTTCGAAAACAGGCGTGTCTAGAGCATGCTGCGCACACGACCACATCACGAACGTATCAGGAACGCCAGCCGTTAATATCTCAATTTCTGTCCTGGGGCCCTATTCCTGTCAAAGTAATCGACCTCGATGACTTTGCGTCATTGCCTCTCATTGGTCGTTACGTGAAGGAGGCGTGACCACCAAGGCGTGATGACCAATGACAGGCAAGACACAAAGTAAACGAGGTCGATTACTATGAGGAGAATAGGGCCTTGGACAGCGTTACAGCAGAGTGCCTTTCACATTCTCTCAATAACGACGGTCTTGAAATGCGTTCGTTTGCATTCGTTACCTTTGTGGTGATGTTGCAAGTTATTCTCTCGCAAGAGCCATGGGAGAAGTTCACTACATCTGTCAGTTTCATCGACTACATGAACAAGCATTTCGGCGGCCGCAGCCTCGCGATCTTAATGACTCCCAAATGTGCAGCTCAGCACAGCTGGGTCTTCTCCCGTCTCACGCAATTCCTTCGTCACCAGATCGTCATCACTGTCCAGGACCACTTCAAGAGTGACATTTTCCGGAACAATATTTCGCGAGCACTAAAAGTGGTTTGTAGCTCAGACGATTTCAAGAGGCTACAAATGAAGATTTTCAATGCGTATATGCCACACACGCCGTCAATTACTCTGTACGCGGACAACGTCGTATCGAGCGGATATTTTCACACTCCAATCTCCGTAGGAACATTTTCGCACATATTTCTAATCAATAGTACAGCGTTCCTAGCACCGGATTTTACTCCGGATTGGTTTGTTATGTATCGTTTGTCACATCTGCCGAAGGCTGAATTTGCGAAGAAACTTACGGAGCCTTCCTCAGTAGAACTCAATGGAAGGACACTTCGAGTCGACTGCGTCCATGGCCCTGTATGCGGATACACAAACCCTATTACTTTCTTTGAACACCTCCGTCACAAGAACTGCAGCGTCGATCAACATGCAACCCTCTCAGAGACACGACTGAATCCATTCAACTTCACCACGCCATATATAGCGGATTTGTTGCAGCTTTGGAATTTTTACTTAAATGCAACGGACGTATTACTGGACCCGTACAACACAGATTACCCGATATTTAGCACCGATAGCGCGTACTGGGGACCCACTCATTTCGTACTCTTCGGAAAGGCTCGGAAGCCACAGGCAAAAGAAGTGGTCATTCTCTTGCCATTTAGCTACAGCGTCTGGATGTGCGTATTTTGTGCGGCGCTGTTTTGTTCTACCATGACATTCCTCGTCTTCAAAACAGCTGCTGTTAGATCACCCACCTTTTACAGATTGTCGGCCTTCTACACAACGTCACTTTTTTCGACGGCCAGTCCGGGGCTGCTGGCTTCTGATCAACAGAGGTTGACGTCTATTCGAATCATCCTTGCGTCGTGGCTGTTCTTTGTGCTGACGCTGTCCACGGTCTACAAGGGATCTCTAACGTCTCTACTACGAAGTGTCCCACTAGAAGATGGAATTTATGACATGGCATCGCTCTTACGACACAACGGTAAACGTAGTGTGTGTTTATGCATTTACCGCACACCCCATATCTTGCGAAAGATGTTTTTCAGAGGCGTGTCTCATGACTTCCCACCACGATGCAACTGCCTTTCTGCCCCTCTTGCAAGATATCTAGTTTATGTGGCAAAAGTTGAGGACTTGAACGAGTGCATAGAGGTTCTCCCAAAGGATACTTTCGGCTTTCAAGAGATCATTGACGGTGAGGCGCCTTGTGGACCTGTCGTACAGTACTGGTCACCTTACAGGGCAGCCCTCAAGAAATTGATAACACAAGGTTTCGAGGCAGGACTGTACGAGAGGGCAAGGTCCTTGGACGACTTCAAGAGCTCTTATAAAAGAAACAGCGAAACAACTAATCAAGATGATCAGGGGGTCACTCCCTTCACGGTGGGCGATTTGAGGCCCGCTTTCGTCGTACTCATTGGTGGATTACTCGTCAGTTTCCTAGCATACCTCGGTGAGAGACTGGTAGCTTGGCTTGCAAAGCACCGCAGCCTATTGAGAAGGAAGTGCAAGGAGATGAAGAGTGTGTTGGATGAATAACCCCTGTCCGTCCGCGTCGTTCTTGCGTTGTTCGTCATGGAGAAAGAAATGCAAGATTCGAAAAATTGGTTCCTTGAGCCCGTGAGAGAAGAAGTTAACCGTGCTGAGGTGAAATGTGTTAGTGTAAGAATGTTAGTGTATGTCTCGTCGACTTGAAAGGATTCCTTGAAGTGTGGTTATATCAGCCACGGTATACGCTATATCATATATACGCTATGCTACTCATATATACGCTACGGTATCAGCTGGTATATCAGCCACGGAGTGTTCCTCTGTGTCGCCCAGGAACCTGAGGTATGTGCTTGCGAGCTGGAGGGACGTCCTGTCTAGGCCATAACAAGCTCTAGAAAGCCTAATTTGCTTATACAGGGTATTTGCTCTTACTTGTGCAGAAACTTTATTTAAGGCGAGCGATAAAAGAGAAACGACCGCTACTTTTCAGCTACCTGACTAAGAAACAGGTGCTACCAGTGAAGCTGTACCTTTTTCTTACTCAAGTAGCAGAAAAGTACCACTTGCTTTCCTATTCTCGCTCCCTTTAAAGACAATTTCTGAACGCGTTAGTGCAAACACCCTGTATAGTAAAACCTGATTAAACAAAAGGTAACACGACTGGGCGAATGTTCAACAAAAGTGGAAATATCACACAACCAATGTCAGCAGCCTAGGACATACACGGAAAGAACGCTGGAGCCACGAGAAGTATGCAATACCCTGGGAAGTGGTGCCAGTGTGGCATAATGGGAAGCGCACGTGACAAGTAATGAAGAGGAGGTGGTTGGAGTCCTGCCGCTGTCTGGATCTCCCGACGACTCCCATATTTCAATCTCGAAAACAGCTGTTTTCTTCTGGTGCACGTAATGTGCGATGCGATAAGGCTTTATTAAGCAGTTTTAGAAAAGGACACCGGATTGAACTATCGAGGAAGTCGTCACCGCGTAGTGCTTGACGCGATGCGCAGTGACGATTGCTTCTTACTTTGGGACCGCTTGGGTACCATTACCGTAGCATCGCCTATGTACTTTCGAACGATGACGCAAAGAAGAAAGCACTGGTGTCATTGACGTGTCGAATCTACGTGGTTTCCCGACAAAAAAAAAGTACACCGACGTCGCTGAACAGCAGTCAATGCGAACATTGTACGCTATACGTTTTAGTGTCCCTATGATGTGCTAAACATTACTCATATTTGATTGCAATCGGAAACTCTGATCAGCAGACCGAGGTCACCGTGCTTTCTACAGCGACGACCGTTACCATATACAATAGTTTATTAGTTGACTATATCATTCGGCCTAGCTCTACGTCGGCTGAATAATGTTGCGGGAACGGAGAGCGGTTGCAAGAGTTACGTCGTCAGTGATGTAGTGGTATTCTGATTCTTGTCGCCGATGATACTGTTCCAAAGGATTGGCCATGGCGCGTTTCTACCCTGTCCAAGAAGGGGGCGGAATTCTGAAAAGTTTTAGTATCGTTCGGGTTCGCAACGCGCGGAATTGGTTACAACTCTAGTCAAGCCAATTATCGTTAAAGTCAAGCTAATGATCGGCTTTTGAGTGGATTCTCGCAAACAACAACAACAATTGGGGAGTTGCATCGGCGAGCGACGATACTCTACCCCATTGCTGGCTGTATTGTCCTATACGGTGGCTAGAAGCTCTAAAAGTGGTTTCAGGGCACAGCGTTGGTGGACCGGATTTGGCCACGGTCCAAGTCATTTTGACAAACTGGAGCGCGAGAGCCCATAGCTGATTTTGAGACACTGAAAGCGTAGATCCGTACCTGTTGCTTGGGCGGACAATGGAGAAGATGTGCTCGAGATGTGTTATAGTAGTAGTATAGTAATACTGTTTGAAGCTGTCTTTGTTACTGTCCCCTTGACCATAAACGGTCATTTTCGCCACTATCGATCAGTAGGTGCAGTTATATCTTTTCGATGGAAGCCTTTCTGAATATGTAGGCCCATACTCGGCCATGTGAATCCACTTGACGCAAAAGTCATCCAGAGCAACCCAAGAGTACATGCGGGTACACTCTCGCGGTTTCATCTGTCCCGAACAGCGTTTGCAATTGTTGTTGGGTGTAACTGTTTTGCGTAACCTGTTGAGTGTCTTCGGTGTTGTTTGTAGTTACTCAATTTGGCTGATGGATTTTGCAGCACCCTGTAGGCCTATAGGTAAATAAATAACCAAGAAACTCCGTGACAGCGTCTATTTACCATTACTTGGGTTCCGAGCTATCGCTTTGAAACACTGTAAAGCAGCATAAAGCTTTTAATATAAGAAAATTTATCTGTTCGATATCCTAGGGCTCATTACTCTAACGTCCCAATTTTCGTCCTAACTGCGGTTATAATTTTTTTAGAAAATAAAAATTGAAGACGTCGGACAACACTGTGTCGCAGTCACCACCAACTGCGTGTCGGTTGTCAACTACGGCGCATTGGATCCGCGCAACACAGAATCTAAAACAATCGAAGTCGGCTACGCAGTCAACACGAGCAGCAGAAGATAGTCGGGAACATATGACACCGTTCCTTGACAGCTTAGGGATTATTTCCAACCAGATGTCGTCCTGAGACATTTTACCGCGATTTTACTCGCAAATTAAATCTATTTGGCGTTCCCTGTCACATATAGCTCGAATAGCTCGGGGTACAAGCAAGATGTTAAAGCAAGCCTTGCGACTCCACCACAAAATCGTCACAAAGGTGGTTGTGTATGTGTAACCTGTCAGCTGTCAGGAACATGTGCACGAAATATCTCCCTCCAGGAAAATGTGCAGTCAGTCAAGTGGGAGTTCTTCTGGAACGAATAGTACACACACACAGATAGAGACAGACAGACACACAGACGATGATGAGATGGGGGCGATGCCGGCCAGCAGTGTGGGCGCTGCGTAGGGCAAAAGGGCGACGGACGTCTGCATGTATCACGCGCTGCAAGACCTCGCGTTCCAACTGGTGGACGCGGCAGTTCATAAGTAGGTACTGTAGGTCAGCACGCACATTGCATGTCGCAGAAAGGACGGAATACGGCCGAGGCGCTGCCTCATAACTGGGGTAAACGGAACGTTCAGCTGCATGCGGTGAAGAAGGGGTGCGTAATGTAGCGGAAGGCCAGGTGGAAACAACAGTGAGATAGACGGGTCTTGGGCTCTACAATAACATAGTACACCGCTCCTATTTTTGTGTATAACTTATTGGGCATTTCATGGTAATTATCTCATTCTTTTTGTGTGGCCCTCCATGAATGGTGTCGTCTAAGCTCAGGGGCCACTGCTTTATATCTCTATTACTTCTTGTTACTTGGCTACCAGGACGTCTACAATGGAAATCACTGTGAGGAACTCAGTCACGTGATGCGCACAAGCGCATGGCTTCATCGAGACGCACTACTACTTCAGAAGCCATCTCTTCAGACTCAATATAATTCAAGTGGGATGAGATGTTCTGTCTGTAGCCTCGTGACTAAACATTGAACATAAGGTTCGTATTGTAGTGACACGAAAAATAATCATGTTAAATGGTTTGGACGGGGACACTCTGCCGAAAAAATGAGTGTAAACTCACGCATGCAAAACGAAATAGGCGAGTGCAGCTTCGTAATGTATTTCCTGAGCCTCTAGGATCTGTTCGTAGTAAATAGCCATAAAATACATATATAAATCACGGATGACAAGAGCAGTGATTCCCCGTTTTTTATTTTACGAATCAATCAATCAATCAGTAAGAGCATTCAGCGCGTGCTCAAACATCGGCCATTCGCATTGCTACTCCGCCTCTGCCCGTTTAGCGCGCCCCTTGAAGCTGAAGCTTTTTTTAAAGAGACTGCCACATCCGTCCAGGCTGAATCCGAAACTATAACGCCGTTTTTTTTTTATTCCTCTACAGTAACGTCAAAAATTCGACACTAAAGAGCGTAGTAGTTTCCGTGCCGTTTCTAGTGCGACATACGTTTCCGTATTTTTTTCTTTTCTACTTCTATTCGATTCTATTATCCAGGTAGACTGTGAAGCTGTGTCAGACATTACAGTATCGGTCTCATACACATGTTTCCGGATGTGATGGTTTCTTTAACGGAGAGTCTTTCACCTCCACGATATGACGAAAAGAGTAATGCAAGAAATGTCGCAAAAATGTCCCAGGAAATGACATCTCGATGAATTGCCATTTCTAGTCTTGGTGTAGCCTCAAGAACACTTGTTAAAAAAAAAAGTATTATTACGGGCAGCTGTCCGTTAAAACTGATGGACGCTCGACCGCTTCGTGCGAGCGGTGCATAACGTACGTTTCCACTAGAACAGCGTTAAAAGCAATTTTTTGACGGTGCAATCATCTGTATATTTATAGCACGTTCGTCCGTATGCTTCAGACACGGGTAGAACGTCCGTATTCGCCCAACGCTCTTTGCGTTACAGAGAGGGGTGACAGAGAGGGGTCCACTAGAGGACACCACAGCTGTGCCGTTGACCGTGGACCTGTTTTCCTTTTCAAATTTCCAATGGCGGTGACAGCGACAGACGCGTATCGGTCTTTTGTTTTTCTTTTTTCTGCCAGGCCCTGGTACTTGGGCCCTTGAACTTCTTGAGTGCTTGCGCCACCGAAGGTAAATAACTGACTCTGTACTCATTGTTACTTAAATAGGACAGTGCTCATGAATGTGTATCGCAAAAACATGCCAGCTAAAATCAAGATAAGCACAGACTTCTTATTCCCCAGGCTGTGGTTCGTATCATGCGGGTTCTTATATCCTGCACTTACAACCCACTGCAGTGTAGGTGTATTCAGAAGTTTGTGTATTTTCCTAATTGACAAAAAACGAAAGACCGAATGCAATAACAATTACGTCATAGACAACTCGGCAGCATTAGTCAGCGTGTTTAGTCAGCAAAGTTTTATATTTGCCTAAATGATTGTTACAGTCTGATTGACGTGACTTTTTCCTCTTTTTGCAGACTTGGATAGAGGTTCCAGATTTTAAGTGGCACTCATTTCTATTTCATATTACTTGAGTCATGGGGAGTGTGCTGCCGCAGCCATTAAGCTCAGGTTCATACATTGTCGTTTCAGGTGGTGACATTCTCAGTCAGAGCACTTTTTTCTTGACGTGAAACGAGCGATACCCTTTGAAGCTGTTCGCATGTTCCTTGATGCTGCGATGCTTATGTTGTCTGTATACTTTGTCCTGAACATGGAACACCCATGATGCATGCGAGCTTCACTGGAATTCATTATTGAAAGGTATGTTCAAGGACAAATGAATGTAATACTTGTCCACTGATTGTTCACCAACTAAGCGGCATGGTTTCTGACAATGTCCTACAAAGCCAGCGTGTGTATTCCACTACTTATACGCATGATACACTATTTCATTAACGATAACGAAAAGCAACATGTGCAGGCCATGACTAGCTGATAGATGTCAACGGAATTCTGCACTGCGAGTGTAGTGAAAGTTTAAATCCTGCCACAATTTAAATCTGAATGAAATGGAATCCCACTTTAAACCGCATTTATCATATCCATCGCCAAATCCAGAAGGCTGGCAACACTTTAAAAAAATCCTCTAAGAACAAGCCCAGCTAGCCAATCTAAATCCTGATACTTCCACGGAAGTATAACGCAATAAAATTTTGAATCCTTTATTAGATGCACTATTCATTCTGAAGCTAAATTTGCTTGCAAAATGAAGTTTATATCTAAATTCTTTGGAATTTTTCCCATATTGATTTTGATTTAATTTGCTGCATCCTTTGAATAAACCTCCAATTTGTTTGATCAAATTCACATCCTTCATGTAGACTGATATACATATTATACTGTGAAGCCAATGTACATCTCATTGCTTAGTCGGCCACTGAAATCGCACTTCATTAACGGACGAACGTTTATCAGCCTTACATACGACATTTGTATCGTACTTAAATGCTTCGTGTTTCTTCCTTTAGGGCTATCATGAACCAGCCAGAGGAGCGGGGCACAAAACAAGACAGGAAGACACATTCAGAAAGACACTTAAGGTTATTGAGCTGTTGCGTCAAACGAAGTGAGCCTTCCAACAATACCAACTTGTTAAATAAATATTTTTATAAAGCACAGTTCCTGCACCTGTTGTGTTGGTGACAAGTAATCTGAGCAGCGATTGTTACATTGTGGATGTATTCAAGTATGTTTTCCAGCTTAGAAGAGACGTATCACCACTCAAGAGCTCAGGTACATCGTACCGTATATTGGTCAGAGGCTGCGATGCCCTTGTTCTATTTGTCTACACATCTTTGTTCCTGTGAAGCATTTATATGGGGTCTCCGTTAGTACAATTGGGTATAGGTTGAATAGCAGTACCACTCGTGTATAAGGAATGTCCGTCGTACAGGAGCTAGTGCAAACGCGTGGAGCTGTAGAAAAAAGCTGGCACCCTTCATTATAAAGGAACTACCACTAGTAAAAAAACGGCGCACCTTAACATTTTATAACGGAGCATGTGCAGTAAAGAAACAGTTCGCCGTACACCGTAGAACGGAAAAATCTCTGCAAATACGGCATCGGTAAAAATGTCCGTTTTTCTACGGCGCTATCGTAACGTCTTGCAACGGAGCATTTGTTCATAAAGAAACTGTGCTCCGTTGATCAGAAAACGGACAAATGTATGGCAATATCATATCGAGTAAAATTCCCGTTTTTCTACGGATTTTTTTTAACAGTGATACCTTACACTGAATAGAAATTGGCCCCTATATTACTTGACCGTCATCAACATCATTCGGGTTTCCTGAACGCCAGATAACGTCCACAGGATCTCAGGCATCTCGAGTACCACTTGCAGTACTGACAATTTGTTCGCCTATAAATAACTGCCAAAAAGCCGGAGTTACCCAATGCGACACTCGTTTTCCTAGCACAGAACTTCACTACGTGACATGATGAGGAGCAAACTTTCCACCGCATGATACCGTTATTACTCCTGTTGTGAAAAGTGCAGTGAACGCACCCTTTTGTGACGGTTAACGGAACTGCGTGAGTGTCACAAAACGCCATACGGGCCTCCCGTTTTCGACAAATCAAGAGGGAGAACGTTGTCACTGCGGTTATGAGATGTTATCCAGCGCGTTCTCGCCCGATTGATAGCGAAGACCTCGGCCGCGTGAGCTAGCCGCGTCAAGTTCGGGAGCGCACGGAGCGCGGTGCTTTTTACTATACGGGAAGTCCCCTTTTGCGAAGAGTGCCGCTCCCGCGCTCCCCACCAGTCGTAGTGCCTCCTCGCGCTCTCCACCCTCCTCTCCGGTTGCACCCATCTCCACCTTAATGGCTCTTTTTAAAGTTACAGGCACCCGGATCGGAAGACGGCTGTATACCGGAAAATAAGTTTCAATGACACCCAGAGGCCTATTTAGTTACATTCCACGCGCAGCGTGCACGCGTCTTGTGCACTCCCAAAGCTGTCTTAGTAGAGGCTCCGGAACCAGTCTGACAGAGTGGACGGAGCACACACTCTGCAGAGCCGCTACTTAACGCGCCCCACTTGTTTATCCAGGCGAGTACCGAACGCCCCGTAAATGTCCCGCAAACAGCAATGTCGAGGAATGCGAACAGGCAGCATATGGCGTTGGAATCAGCAGACAAAGTTGAGCATCACAGATACATTTCCAACTGTGTACTTTGTGCGGTACTTCAAGTACTTTTGCCTCGTACTTTCCCATCAGGTACTCAAGTAAATAATTCAAGCCAGAAAAATGGAAAACATTCGTAAGTTTTGTGTCTAGCGGCAGTATTTTTGAACGAGAGTGTGGAGTGCTCTCCTGTTTTTTCATAGTATACCGAGAGATGCAAGGAGAAATAAATCAGAAAAAAAAAAGTCCACTAGTACAGCTGGTTGCCTGAGCAACTATTAGCGGAAATTGTGTAGTCTGTTACAGTTCAAAATCATGGACAAGCACTACCTAGCTAGGCTTCAGAACAGGCATTTACAAGAAAAAGATGCTTACATTGGCACTTAGCCGATGTAAGCAACGCGTTGGTAAGCACAAATTCGCAACACAAACTGTTCCTTAGAGCCGTTCTTTCCGCGCACATACATTCCAACACATCATCCAAGTTCTTCCTCTTCAAGATGTATACCAGCTTGCTCACATTGCTGCCTTAACGTCAACCGGGCTGATGCATATTCAATGACTCGATGGATTTGTCCTGCATGTCCCTCAGCGATTCCGACATTTTACACTCACTTGGTCGAAACTTTTCAGCTACATGTTGAGCTCCGTCATAATCTCTGTTCATCATCTCTTCATTTGTTTGTACTTTCTGTGTTTAAGCGTACTAGTGTAGCAAGTACGACGTCGTCGAAACTCATATCCGCATTTTTTTCGTTACTACATCACTATCACTGCCTTCACTCAGTTACAATGTACTTGGCGAGTACTTAGAGGAACAATTCCCAGTACTTTTTGTACTTTACTTTAAGTATACTATATATTTAAAATTCGGTGCTTTGTGCTGTACTTCAAGTATCAACGACGCCCAGGTACTCTGTACCTTCCTTTAAGTGCAATTTTGGAGACTTTGCCCACCACTGCAGGTACGGCTGTGTTTTCAGGTACGGCCAGAGTACTGACCAATAGTTATTTCAGGGCAATGGCGGCAGATGTGTGTATGCACACTACAATAGCCGCGGTTACATGAGCCCGACTGAAACGGTTCGAGTTGACATACCGTACTTCCTCACGTCAACCCTCCTTACCCTCTCTGAACAGACCTTGATAGCATAGTAGGGTTATCGCTTCTGATTTGAAGAGAGAGAGGGGGGCGTACGCCTTGACTGTAGTCCCGAGGACACCCACTTCTGTGTGGCCAACAACGACTAGCCGATCCTGCCGTTACCCCCGCCCCCCCCCCCGCTCCTGTAGCAAATATCATATATCTAAATTACTACAAAAAGGCGTACGCCCCAATGCTCTTCGAATCAGAAGCGATAACCCTATCATACGTCGCAATGGTTGGCGGACAACGTGCTGTGCGATTGATGTTCTGTTTTTAGAAAGTTCGGAGGATTGGATTATTCTGCTTGATGGAAGAGGTTTCGCTGCGATAAACCAGGAGTTCGCGTAAACGCGGCTAATACATGCTTACCACATGTACGATCGACCAGTCGCAATCGCCGTTAGAAATCAACCATATGGTGGTGAAATCAGAGAAATCAGGTGAAATCAACCATATGGTGGTGTAGAAATCAACCAGTGGTGATGTATTTGTCAGATACCTAGCCTGTGTCTCTCTTCTGCGACAGCACTTTACTGGATGAATCGTGAAACATGGTTACGCCTGTGTGAAGACGGTGTTGAGTGGCTTCGGAAACAGGCGTGTCTAGAGCATGCTGCGCACACGAACACATCAATTCGCAAAACAATATCCGCAGAAAATATCTCCATTTATGTCTTGGATAGCGCTACAGGAGATTGCCTTTCACGTTTTCTCAGTAACGATGATCGGAGAGTCGCAAAATGAAGTCTTTTGCATTTATTACCTTTCTGGTGACGTTGCAAGTCATTCTCTCGCAACAGCCATGGGAGAAGTTCACTACATCTGCCTGGTTCATCGACTACATGAACAAGCATTTCGGCGGCGACTCCCAAATATGCAGCTCAGCACAGCTGAGTCTTCTCCCGTCTCACGCAGTTACTCCGTCACCAGATCGTCGTCACTGTCCAGGAATCACTTTTAGTGCTGGCGAAACGTTGCACCGGAAATCGTCACTCTTGAAGTGTTCCTGGACAGTGACGAGATCTGGTGACGGAGGAACTGCGTGAGGCGGGAGAAGACCCAGCTGTGCTGAGCTGCATATTTGGGAGTCATTAACATAAGTGATTAAGAGGCGACTGTCGCCGCCGAAATGCTTGTTCATGTAGTCGATGAACCAGGCAGATGTAGTGAACTTCTCCCATGGCTGTTGCGAGAGAATGACTTGCAACGTCACCAGAAAGGTAATAAATGCAAAAGACTTCATTTTGCGACTCTCCGATCATCGTTACTGAGAAAATGTGAAAGGCAATCTGCTGTAACGCTGTCCAAGATATCAGCGGAGATATTTTCTGCGCACATTGTTTTGCGAATTGATGTGTTCGCGTGCGCAGCATGTTGCAGACACGCCTGCTTTCTGAGTTGTTTGTTGTCTTGAGAGCCTTGTGTTGTCTGAGCCTTGTTTGAGAGTTGTCTTCAAAGAGGCGTAACCATGTTTCACGATTCATCGAGTAGAGCGCTGTCGTGGAGGGCAGATAGCGGCCCGGTATCCAAGAAATAGATCATGCCTCTATTGAGATTATAGGGTTGATGTCTAACGACGAATGCGACTGATCAATTTGGTGGATGCGCTTATACTGTAGTGTGTTAACACAAGTTTTCCAAAATGACCCTGAAAGAAATATTGGGCAAACCTGACAAACCTGCCGTTAGGGCCTGTAGCCACATATGTGGTACGCACGTGCGTGCAGAAACTGCCTGCGAGTTGGCGCTGGACGACAGGAAAGAGTGCTTGTCGCCCATAGCAACCACTATCGCTTGCGGTTTTAGCGGCTCTCAAGACGCTCATATGGCGATGCCTCATTACTGGGGTAAGGCAACGTTCAGGTGCACGCGGAAGCGGTAAAGCAGGGATGCGTAGTCTCACGGAAGTCCATGAGGAAGCCACATTGAGAGAGCGAGAAGCGGATGTACGGCTCACCAACAACTTTATCGCTCATATTTTTGAGTATATTTTATTGTATGGTATGTTACGCTACTAAAAACGAACTTCACCACATACTGTGATGTTCTTAGGAAGCGAGCTTCCTAGAATCACTAAATGGGCTCTCCAAATGTGCCCATCGAGCAGGCGGGTCGTGTACTTCTACGAGCATCTTGTTTGTGTGTGTATGAGCACCCCTGAGTGACAGCGGCCCTTTGAAAGAATGGACAGCACGACATTGTTTGAACGCCCCCACCCAGAGCTAAGTCAACTGTTGACGAACCAACGTCTAGCACGAAGATATAGTGCGGAGAAAGCTCTCTTTTTAGCAATTTCCCTGTTTTCCCGACTCTTCCCAAAGCGGGGAATAGCCGTGGCCTGCGGAGGCTAGCAGGGCACGTAAACTGACGTGACAGATGGGAAGAGGGAAGGCGATCAAGACTTGACACGAAACCGCCGATTCCAGGAAGCCGTTTCATTACTTTGTCGGCTTTTCCCTAAGCAAGGGATGTGAGTGGGAATGGCGACTGGAGAGTCCATAAAAGGGCAGCAGCTCCATAACCTGGGGGAAAGAGAAGTGAGGGCGGACGACCACGACTCGTCACAGAACCGCCGGGAGCACGAAGTCATCCCTCGGACGGGCAACCCTCAACAACTGGTGTCGCAAGGCCCGACACGGACTTCAGACTGTGCAACCTCTCAACAAGCAGCTCGACAGCGTCCATCAACACTGTGCCGTCACAGATTGTGCCCCAAGGACAACGTCCAATTGTGGTGAGCCGGCAGCCTGTGCACAGATCTCTTGTGTTAGATTAAATTGTGTGCCCATTATTTACTGGTGTTGGCCTCGTTCCTTCCACAAACTACCCCAAAGGTACCCCTATCTCTTGTGCTGTCGTTTCTACCGGGAGCGGTCATCACAATGGCACGCTTCTTGCCAACCATCATCCCGTATGACAACGTTCTCGCCCTATATTTGTTGAAAACGGGAGGCGGAGCCTATTTTGTGCCATTATGCACGGCACAGAAAAGGCTCCGCCTCCCGTTTTCAACAAATCAGGGGCGAGAACGTTGTCATTCGGGATGATGGTTGGCTAGGAGCGTGCTATGTGGCGAAGTTCATTTTTAAGAGTGTAGGGTATAGTTTAGGATAAGTTATAGGTCATATATAGGGTACTGTAGGGTATTTACCGGGTATATATGTTGTATATCAGGGTATATTCTTACGATCATTTGTTTTCTGTGTGGCCTTCCACGATGAATGATGTCGCCTAAGGTCAATGCGGCCCGCGTTTCGACTTGAGTTAAAGACCTCTTCTCTATTACTTCCTGTTACGTGGCTACCAGGGCAGCTACAATGGAAATTAATGTGCGGAACTCAATCACTTCATGCGTACAAGAACATGGCTTCATCAAGACGCGCTGCCACTTCAGAAGCCGTCTCTTCAGACAGAATATAATTATATAAGAAGTGGGACGGGTCGCACTGCCTCTAGCCTCCTGGTGGGCTCTGAACATTGAACATAAAGTTCGTACATTGTAGTGACACAAAATATAATAACGTTAAATTGTTTGGATGGCGACTCTCTGCCGAAAAAATGGATGAAAATTCACGCATCCAAAAGGAAATCAGCGAGTGCAGCTTCGCGATGTACTTCCTGAATATCTAGGATGAGCCGTACACACCATACAAACCAAACAAACCAACATAACCAAAAGCCATACATAACTCTCGAATGATAAGAGCAGTGATTCTCTATTTTTATATATTTTTTAACGAATAAATCAATTCAGCCCGTACCCGAAACGCGGCCGCACGCGTTGGAATTCCATGTCTTCCCTTTTAGCGAGCTCCTTGGAGGTGAGGCGTTTCTTTGATGGGACTGTCGCATCCGTCTAGGTTGATACCGACAAAACAATGCCGCATTTTTTATTCCTCGACGACTCGAAAATCCGACGCGAATGAGCGTAGTAGTTTCCGTGCAATGTGGCGCAATACATGTCAAGAGCAGAGGCCGGACGCTGACTGTATGGCGAACTTCGGTTTCTGGAAATCGGACAAAAACGTCACACGCATATGTCCAACCAAGGAATGCCCTCTGGCGACTGGGAGGCAGGCGGACGTCTGCATGTCGCGGAGAGTCTGTGATCATGGACCCTGTCTTCAACTTGCAGTTAGCCCATAACGCGCGTTAAATCTGTGGCAGCCTAATCGTCATCGACGCTCCTTGTTGCGCCGCGCTCTTCGTGCGCCTGACCCGGCGCGCGAAATATACATTCTTATTCTTCTTTTTGCCTATGAAGCTTCCTGCCTCAGTTCCTTCATCTTGGTGACCCGAAGTTTCGAACCGGATCAGCTCCCGCCTTCCTCCCACGGCTTAGGTCCCTGCACACAGCGCGCCTCCTCCTTCGCAAGCCGCCAGCCAAAGGATTCGCACGACGGATGTAGTTCTGCATCGGGACCATTAACTTTTTGTAAAGAAAAATGAATAGAAAAACCCTTTTGCGTAAAAGAGGAACTACTTAGTAACGAAATTCACCATGACACTTGACCATCATCACTGGCTCTGAGGCAGAGATCGGGTGCTGGGCACTTCGGTGATACCTTCATCAAGGCATTGATTGCTTTAAGCACGTTCTGGTAGTGGTCCAGCATGACATTCTGAATGATAGATCAGGATAGCTTTCATTCACTCACAGTTTCAAACAAATTGACATATCATGCGTCGATCACTATACGCAAACGGATTAAAGCGGAATAATTTATTCACTTCGGATGTTCCTTTTTTTCTTTTCTTTTTATTTAGAATGACTACAAATACGAACCTTGAGCTGAAGACCTCCAGCATTCCAGTTTTGTACGCACGCAGGAGATGGAAAGCACAGCTGCAGCACTAGGTCGTCCTGAGAAATTTTTATATTCCGTTTGATGTCAAATACACAATACATAGGATTCCACACTTTACTGAACCATACTTTCACCGAAACGGAGTCCATTATCCTAAAAGCAACGCATAAACCACAATGGATCACTGAAATCGAAACTATGCGATGCTGCGATACTAAGTTTCGAGAGAAGCCTTCTAGAACGGTGTCACTCATGTTGAAAAATGAGTAACGTTTATCAATGCGAGGACTACCACAAAAAGAAATAGCACTTAACACTCGATGAATCGCTTAAAAATGTTGGAATTCCTCGAAAGTTTCGGGAGCACGGCCGGATACATTCGTTTATCGAGAGCGACGGGGACTCCGACAGTGCAAACACGGCGTAATATCCGTAATATCATTGGCCAGATTCGAAACTGTCGGTTACGTGATTGCATCACTCGGCGCCTGACAGTCTGGGAAGAGAAATCCGTTGCTGCACCCCGGTCATGAGACTGATTATCGTGAAGTGATCAGATCAGCATCGGGGAGCAATCCTATATTTTGGTCACATGACCATGGTCAGTCCAGAACGGGAAATGATCAGATCACCGTCGGGGAGCGATCCTATATTATTATTTACATGAACAAAAGGAGATCGGAGCGGGAAATGATCAGGGCACCGTCGGGGGACTACCTTATCTTCTCTTATGTTCTACCCCCTTGGTTCCCACACCGCTGGGAACCAGTCGGGCACTATCGCCCGTTCAGGAACCGAAGCCCCCCATTGCTTTCCCATTCTTTTCCCGAGGGTTTGTCCTGCCTGGGGTGTTATACTACACAAGTCACCAAATTCTACCATCGTCGTCGGTGCGCTTGGCCCGAACAAGGCTGCGGAGGTTCGTGACGTCATCACCGTCCCTCCGGTGCACAACCCGTAAGACGTCCTGAAAACTGTCCAGACCAGATCCACTACTGCGTCGGAACATGAGCGGTTCCGTCAGCTCCTTGACCGCTGAGGTCCTCTGCGACCATAAGCTCACATCTCCTCCGGAGTATGCAACAGCTATACTGGGCGAGCGTGCTATACTTCCCTCGACGAGTCAATACTCCTGGAATAGACATTTTCAGAAAAACAAGCGCCACCTGTGGCACGCAAGGGAACTTCGAGCGCCTGGAAGTTTTACGAGACGGTCCGAGGCGGACGTACAGGAAGAACAACAACATTCCTGGTGTGCGCACAAGCAGTGTCGCCCGGGGTAAACTATTACCGAAGCACACGACAGAGCAGTGTCCCTCAATGTTCCCATGTTGCTTTCCGCCTCGCGCTTGGTGGCGCGCGCATCTTTTTAAAATCGTCTATTGTTCCCTAAACGCCTGCCCAGTGCGGTGCGCATGATACAGAACACGTCCACCAGGTTTCCCGTGACGCCTTAGCTGAGACGGCAGACAAGATTACCGACGCAGACGTGTACCGAAGGGCGCGTAAGAGTCCTGCCATGAATAGCAATAACGAGGAATGCGAACAGGCAGCCTATGACGTTGGAATCAGCACACAAAGCTGGACATCATAGATACATTTCCCATTGTGTACTTTGTTCTGTACTTTAAGTACTGTTGTCTAATACTTTCCCATCAAGTACTCAAGTACCTAACTGGAAGTCAAGAGAGAAAAATGGAAAATATCTCAGTTTTGTGTCTAGTGGCATTTTTGTACGAGAGGGCGGAGTTCTCTCCTCTTTTTTTCACAGTATACCGAGAGATGCAAGAAGAAATTAATCAGGAATAAAAATATTTTCCACTAGCACAGCTGGGTGCCTGGGCAAATGCATGTTAACGGAAATTGTGCAGTCTGTTACATTTAATACCCATGGGCAAGCACTACCTAGATAGGCTTCGGAACTGGCATTTACAAAATAATGCTTACATTAGCCGTTGTAAGCAACATATTCACAAACACAAATTCGGAACACACACTCTTCCTTAGTCCAGTTGTTTGCAGGTACTCTGTACTTTCCTTTTACAACTTTGGGTACATTGCCAATCAATGCAGATAACACATACAAACACTAAAGGATTTGGCAAGGTGGAATTGTCACTCGCCAACACACTAACGTCGGTATTTTCAGGTACAGCCGAAATATTGCCCAATAATTATTTCGGAGCCATGATGGCAAACGTGTAGAAGCACAATACTGCAGCCGCGGTTACATGGACTTGACAAAAACGGGTCGAGTTGACTTATCGCATCTCCTCACATCAGTCCTCCCTAAGCGTGGTTGACACGGCTTCATGGGAGAGGATTTGCTGCGATAAACGAACTCGACCCGCTCCGATCGAGTTCACGTAAACGCGGCTAATATAGGCTCTAACCGCATCGACCAGTCAAATTTGCCGTTAGGCATCCCATCAACCGTATAATGGAGCCGTGATGTATTTGTTAGATACCAGGGCACTGTCTATCTTCCACGACAGCACTCTACTCGATGAATCGTGAAACATGGTTACGCCTGTTTGAAGACGGTGGTGAGAAAACAGGCGTGTCTGGAACATGCTGCGCACACGAACACGTCAATTGACAACACCTGCGGAAAATATCTCCATTGGCATCTTGGACGGCGTTAGAGCAGATTGCCTTTCACGTTTTCTCAGTAACGACGATCGGACAGTCTCGAGATGAAGTCTTTTGCATTCGTTACCTTTCTGGTGATGTTGCAAGTCATTCTCTCTCAAGAACCATGGGAGAAGTTCACTACATCTGCCAGGTTCATCGACTACATGAACAAGCATTTCGGCGGCGACAGTCTCGGTATCTTAATGACTCCCAAATGTGCAGCTCAACACAGCTGGGTCTTCTCCCGTCTCACGCAGTTCCTTCGTCACCAGATCGTCATCACTGTCCAAGACCACTTCAAGAGTGACGAGTTCCGGTACAATGTTTCGCGAGCACTAAAAGTGATTTGTAGCTTAGACGATTTCAGAAGGCTACAAGTACGTCATGAAACGACACTGCCACGCACGCCGTCAATAACTCTGTACGCGGACAAAGTCGTATCGAGTGCATATTTTCACACTCCCACCATCATAGGAACATTTTCGCACATATTTCTAATCAATGGTACAGCGTTCCTAGCACCGGATTTTAGTCAGTATCCCTTTTGGGAGCACCCTTTGTCACGGCTACCGAAGGCTGAATTTGCCAGAAAATTTACCGAGCCTACCTCAGTAGAACTCAACGGAGGGACACTTAGAGTAGACTGCGTCCATGGTCCTGTATGTGGATACACAAACTCTATTACTCTCTTTGAACACCTCCGTCACAAGAACTGCAGCGTCGATCCACGCGCAACCCTCTCAGAGGCAAGGTTGAATCCAACCAACAGCACCTGGACATTTATACCAGATATGTCGCAGTTTTATAATTTTCTGTTAAATACAACGGACGTGTTACTGGACCCGTACAACAACAAATACCTGGCATTTAGCACCAGTACCGCGTACTGGGGGCCCACTTATTTCGTACTCTTCGGAAAGGCTCGGAAGCCGCAGGCAAAAGAAGTGGTTATTCTTTTGCCATTTAGCTACAACGTCTGGATGTGCGTATTTTGTGCAGTGCTGTTTTCTTCTGCCATGACATTCCTCGTCTTCAAAACAGCTACTGGAAGATCACCCACCTTTTACAGATTGTCGGCCTTCTACACAACGTCACTTTTTTCGACGGCCAGTCCGGGGCTGCTGGTATCTGATCATCAGAGATTGACGTCTATTCGAATTATCCTTGTGTCGTGGCTGTTCTTTGTGCTGACGCTGTCCACGGTCTACAAGGGATCTCTCACGTCTCTACTCCGAACTGTCCCACTAGAAGATGGAATTTATGACATGGCATCGCTGTTACGACACAGCGGTAACAGGAGTGTGTGTATATGCATTTACCGCACACTCCACCTTAGCTGGAGAAAGATGATCTTGAAGCGCGTAGGTGTTGGCTATGTACCACGGTGCTTCTGTCATTTTGCCCCTCATGCAAGACACATAGTTTATCTGGCAAAACTTGAAGACTTGAGCGAGTGGAGGAAGGTTGCCCCAAAAGACAGTGTCCGCTTTGAAGAGGTCATTGACGGTGAGAAGCCTTCTGGACCTGCCGTACAACGCAGATCACCTTACAAAGCGGCCCTCAAGAAATTGATAACACAAGGATTCGAGGCAGGACTGTACGAGAGGGCAAGGTCATTGGACGACTTCAAGAGCTCTTATAAAAGAAACAGCGAAACAAGTAATCAAGATGATCAGGGGGTCACTCCCTTCACGGTGGGCGATTTGAGGCCCGCTTTCGTCGTACTCATTGGTGGATTACTCGTCAGTTTCCTAGCATACCTCGGTGAGAGACTGGTAGCTTGGCTTGCAAAGCACCAGAGCCTATGGAGAAAGAAGTCCGAGGAAATGAAGAGCGTGTTGGATGAATAACCCCTGTCAGTCCACGTCGTTCTTGCGTTGTTCATAATGGAGAAATAAATGCAGGATTCGAAAAATTGGTTCCTTGAGCCCGTTAGGGAAGAAGTTAACGGTGCTGAGGTGAACTGTGTTAGTGCAAGAGCGTTAGTGTATGTCTCGTCGGCTAGAAAGGATTCCTTGAAGTGTGGTTACATCAGCCACGGTATACGCTATATCCTATATACGCTATACATATACGCTACTCATATATACGCTACGGCATCACCTGGTATATCAGCCACGGAGTGTTCCTCTGTGTCGCTCAGGAACACTCTTAAAAATGAAGTTCACCGCATAGCACGCTCCTAGCTAACCATCATCTCAAATGACATCGTTATCTGCCCTGATTTGTTGAAAACGGGAGGCGTACGCCTTTTTCGTGACACTTATGCTGTTCATAATTGTCACAAAAAAGGCGTACGCGCCTCATTTTCCACAAATCACGGCAGGTAATGATATCATTCGAGATGTAGGTTGGCTAGGAGCGTGCTATGCGGTGAAGTTCATTTTTAAGAGTGAACCTGAGGTGTGTGTTTGGGAGCTGGAGGGAAGTCCTGTCTAGGCCATAGTAAGCTCTAGAATGCCTAATTTCGTTATACAGGGTGTTTGCTCTAACTTGTCCATAAGCTTTATTTAAAGAGAGCGATAAACGAGAAACGACCGCTACTTTTCAGCTACCTGACTAAGAAACAGGTGCTACTAGTGAAGCAGTACCTTTCTTGAGTTTCTTACTCAAGTAGCAGAATAGTATCACTTGCTTTTCTACTATCGCTTGCTTTAAAGATAATTTCCGGACACGTTAGTGCAAACACTCTGCATAGTAAAACCTCATTAAACGAAGGCAATACGACTGGGGGGAATGTTCAACAAAAGCGGAAATATCACAAAACCAATGACAGTAGCCTAAGACATGCACGGAAGCAACGCTGGAGCCATGAGAAATATGCAAGACCCTGGGAAGTGGTGCCAGTGTGGCATAATGGGAAGCTCACGTGCTCAAGCAATGAAGAGGAGTTGGTTGGAATCCTGCCGCTATCTGGATCTCCCGAGGACTGCCATATTTCAATCTCGAAAACAGCTGCTTTCCTGTGGTGCATGTAATGTGCGATAAGATAAGGCTTTATTAGGCAGTTTCAGAAGATGACCTTCTCATTGGACTATCAAGGAAGTCGTCACAGCGGAGTGCTTTACGCAATGCGCAGTGACGATTGCTTCTTGCTTGGGAAGTGTCTTGGTACCATTACCGTAGCATCACCTATGTACTTTCGAACGATGGCGCAAAGGAGAAAGCACGTGGTGTCAATGACGTGTCGAATCCACGTGGTTTCCCGTTAAAAAAAAGTACACCGAAGTCGCTAAACGGCAGCCAATGCGAACATTGTGCGCTATACGTTTCAGTGTCCTTATGATGTGCTAAACATTACTCATATTTGATTGCAATCGGAAACTCTGATCAGCAGACCGAGATTATCGTGCTTTCTACAGCGACGACTGCTACCATATACAATAGTTTTTTAGATGACTATAACATTCGGCCTAGCCTACGTCGGCTGAACAATGTTGTGGGAACAGAGAGCGGATGCAAAAGTTACGTCGTCAGTGACGTAGTGTTATTCTGATTCTCGTAACCGATGATACTGCTCCAAAGGATTGGCCATGGCGCGTTTCTACCCTGTCCCGGAAGAGGCCAGAATTCTCAAAGGTTTTAGTATCGTTCGGGCTCGTAATGCGTGGTATGGTTGCAGCTCTAGTCAAGCCAATGATCGTTAAAGTCTAGTTAATGATCGGCTTTTGAGTGTATTCTCGCAAACAACAACAAGTGGGGAGTTTCATCGGCGAGCGATGATACTCTACCCCATTGCTGGCTGTATTGTCCTACGGTGGCTAGAAGCTCTAAAACTGCTTTCAGGGCACAGCGTTGGTGGACCGGACTTGGCCACGGTCCAAGTCAATTTGACATACTGGAGCGCGAGAGCCCATAGCTGATTTTGAGACACTGACAGCGTAGATTCGTACGGTTGCTAGGGCGGACAATGGAGAAGATGTGCTCGAGATGTGTTATAGTAATAGTATAGTAATACTGTTTGAAGCTGTCTTTGTTACTGTCCCCTTGACCATAAACGGTCATTTGCGCCAGTATCGATCAGTAGGTGCAGTAATATCTTTTTGGATGGAGCCTTTCTGAATATGTAGGCCCATACTCGGCCATGTGAATCCACTTGACGCAAAAGTCATCCACAGCAACCCAAGAGTCTACACTACGCAAGGGTACACTCTGGCGGGTCCAGGTGTCTGTCCCGAACAGCGTTTTCGATTGTTGTTGAGTGTAACTGTTTTGCGTAACCTGTTGAGTGTCGTCGGTGTTGTTTGTAGTTATTTCGCTGATTGGCTCTATTTGGCTCTATTTGGCTGATGGATTTTGCAGCGCCCTGTAGGCCTATAGGCAAATAAATAACCAAGAAAGTACGTGACAGCGTCTATTTACCATTACTTGGGTTCCGAGCTATCGCTTTGAAACACTGTAAAGCAGCATAAAGCTTTTAATATAAGAAAATGTATCTGTTCGATATCCTGAGCGCTCATTACTCTAACGTCCCAATTTTCGTACTAACTGCGGTTATAGATATTTTATAGAATATTAAAATTGAAGACGTCAGGCAACACTGTGTCGCTGTCACCAGGAACTGCGTGTCGGTCGTGGACTACGGCGCAAAAACTACAATGGATCCGCGCAACACTGAGTCTAATACCCCTGTCACACGGGCATTTTCGATCCTGCTCGACCGAACCTGCTTGAACCCAATGCAGATCGGATGGTGCTACGCGGCCGTTTCCAAGCAGGATCGAACTTTGATCCTGCTTGACTCAAGACAGTTCCCATAACAGGATTGAGAACTTCAAGACGGCTCGACGGCCCCCATTTGCATCCTCGACCCCGGTGAACTGTCATAACGGACATGCGCATTGAAAGTGGCCGTGTAGCAGCGTCAAAACTCGAGCGTGCTCGGGAAGTTCGATGCAGATCGGATTCGAGAAGGATCGAAATGCCCGTGTGACAGGGGTATTAAACAAACGACGTCGGCTACGCAGTCATCACGAGCAGCACAAGATACTCGGGCACATATGACACCGTTGCTTGACAGCTTAGGGATTATTTCCCACCAGATGTCGTCCTGAGACATTTTACCGCGATTTTATTCGCAAATTAAACCTATTTAGCGTTCCCTATCACATATATCTCGAATAGCTCGGGGTACAAGCAAGATTTTAAAGCAAGCCGTGCGACTCCACCACAAAATCGTCACAAAGGTGGTTGTGTATGTGTAACCTCTCAGCTGTCAGGAACATGTGTACCAAATATCTCCCTCCAGGAAATTGCACAGTCAGTCAAGTGGGAGCTCTTCAGCAACCAACGGTACACAGAGAGAGAGACAGACAGGCAGACAAAGGCACCGACAGGCACACAGACGATGACGAGATGGGGGCGATGCCGGCCAGTAGGCTGGGCGCTGCGTAGTGTAAAAGGGCGACGGACGTCTGCATGCACCCCGCGCTCCAAGATCTCGCGTTCCTACTGGTGGACGGGGCAGTTCATATGTAGGTAGTGTAGGGCAGCACGCACATTGCATGTCGCAGCAAGGTCGGACAGAACACGGCCGAGGCGCTGCCTCATAACTGGGGTAAAGGGAACGTTCAGCTGCATGCGGTGAAGAAGGGATGCGTAATGTCGCGGAATGCCAGGTGGAAACAACAGTGAGAGAGTTTGGTCTTGGCCTCCACAATAACATACTACACCGCTCCTATTTTTTGTGTATATCTTATTGGACATTTCATGGTAATTATCTCATTCTTTTTTGTGTGGCCCTCTATGAATGATGTCGTCTAAGGTCAGGGGCCTCTGCTTTATATCTCTATTATTTCTTGTTACTTGGCTACCAGGAGGGCTACAATGGAAATCACTGCGCGGAACTCAGTCACTTGATGCGCAGAAGCACATGGCTTCAACAAGACACACTTCAACTTCAGAAGCCATCTCTTCAGACACAATATAATTAAAGTGGGGTGGAATGTTCTGTCTGTAACCCCGTGACTAAACATTGATCGTGAGGGTCGCACAAAATGTTGGAAAGGAGCAGGAATCAAGCTTTAGGTAACGTTTAATGGCAGATGACTAAGACCGACTGTGCGGATGACGATGGGAACAACTGCGGGTGAAGCGCGCACAGGCCACGAGCTTGAAGGGACGAAACATCAGCTTCCTTTTTCTTACACTCCGGGCGGCGCATGGATTGTAGTAACACGAAAATAATGACTTTAAATGGTTTGAACGGCGACGCTCTGCCGAAAAGAGGAATGAAAATTCAAGCATCCAAAACGAAATAAGCGAGTGCAGCTTCGTAATGTAGTTCCTGAGCGTCTAGGATATGTTCATAGTAAATGGCCATAAAATACATAAATAATAATATTATAATAATAAAATAACAATACATAATACATAAATACCATTGGCCACTCGCATTGGTATTCCGCCTCTCCCCGTTTAGCGAAGCTGAAGCTTTTTTTTAAAGATACCGCCATATCCATCCAGGTTGAATCCGGAACTATAACGCCGTTTTTTTTATTCCTCGACAGTAACGTCAAAAATTCGACGCCAAAGAGGTAGTAGTTTCAGTGCTATTTGATGCAATGCATGGCAAGAGCAGGCGTTGAGAATATGGTGAGTTTCTGATTCTGGACATCACACAAAAACTTCACATGCCAGGGTGGTAGGCAGAAAATATTTCGGAAGCGCGGGGGGGGTTCTATGGGGACTTTACAAGGAGGATGAGGATTTCCCCCGTGCTTCCTTCTCCCAAATGCACAACCGAACGTACAATTCCGGATAGGGTTTGACCCCCTAAACCACCCTCTGACTAATCCCCTGTCACAGGGAGCGCCCTCTGACGACAGGCGGGCGGACGTCTGCAAGTCGCGAACACTCCGTGATCATGTCATGAATATCACTGCTGGACTATCGCCGGACGTGCTAACAGCGTGGCAGAATTCATACTCATAAGCCAAAGGCGGCGTATTTATCTAGCACTTTTCACTGAGCGTATATTGCGGAATTGGGATTGCGGTGTGAACGCGAAGCAGATGAACTCGGAGACCAAGGAAGAAGGAAAACTAAGGCGGGAGCGCTGCCGTTCGTTTCCGAATCACGAACGTGTAGTGGAAGTGACGACATATAGTGCACGTCATGCAGATCAGGTGACCGGAGCCGACCAATCTGCGGTAAGACGTCACTACACCTGGGAGTCCGGGGCAAACCCGAAGGGTCACGCGTAGAGGGGCATAATTGTGAGGTACTACGGAAGCAACAAGTGATGGGTTAAATTTCGTAGTGGTGTTGCTGCACGCTGTAAACTTTTAGGAGAAGCAAGTACGCTTCAATTAAGCTACGATTAAGGTACACGATTAAGATATCCGGCGAACTGCGTCTAGCCAGATATATAATTGTTTGCCTCAGTTGATTTCCTTCACCCACACTTCCGGAACCGAGCGGAATGACGTCACACTCTCTCCTTATTTTTCTTTCCCTCTCGTTGCGGACAATCTTCTGCCCCGCGCCCCAATTCGTGTCCCTGGCCTACGTCATCATGGTATTACTGTCGGTGGGGCTTCCTTAGCTGCATAGGCAGTGCGAAACTTTAAAACTGGTTTATTTAACATGAAAGCTGCTCGGAAGATAAATTTAGCCAGGTTCGACGACTTGCCCCGGTCGTCTACATTGTTATCGCAGCATACAACTTTGCCGAAACAGAGGATAACAAGATCATCATCCAGTGGATCCCAGGGCACTGCGGTATCAGTGGAAATGAGAAGGCAGACCAGGTTGGCTCGAATTGTTCACCATAAAGAAACTACTCATAAAATCTTACGCAAATCTGATGCAAAGTACTTGATTGCCTCATTACGTTATCGCCTCTCTAAAACCACGTGTACAGGTGACGTCATGAACCAGTCGTTCCTGCACCTACTGCATCCCATCCAAGATGCCAAGGCCGTTAGAGTCCGTCACCCGTCGCCTGCGACTCAATGTCCCGTACGCAGCATTCCTTCATAAGTTAGGTGTCGTTGCATCGTCGGCCTGTTCAACTTGCGGAGCTGTGGAGAACACGGAGCACGTGCTCGTCACCTGCCGACGCTCCGACTCT
The DNA here is from genome assembly GCF_037126465.1 of Ornithodoros turicata. Taxonomy (NCBI): domain Eukaryota; kingdom Metazoa; phylum Arthropoda; class Arachnida; order Ixodida; family Argasidae; genus Ornithodoros; species Ornithodoros turicata. The sequence continues at coordinate 171,454 of NW_026999391.1, forward strand.
AGTCGACGAACACTGAAGAACGCCCTTGCGAAACTTGACAACCGACCGTTTAGTGCTGAGAAGGTACTGGGGAGCTGGCAAAGGCAGTACCAGCAACCTGCGCTGTGTGCACTGACGAACTACCACTAGGACGTACGTGCTGAAATATTCTTTTAAATTATTCAGTGCTTGCTTTCACACGTCAAGCGTCCTCGAACAGCTGATCGCACCAGTGCGACGTACGTTTCAATTTTTTTTCTTTTCTGCTTCTATTCTATTATCCAGGTAGATTGTGAGGCTATGTCAGACATTACCGTATCGGTCTCGTACACATGTTTGCGGATGTGATAATTTGTTTTTCCGAAAGTCTTTCACCTCCATGATATGACGGAAAGAGTAATGCAAAGAAATGTCGTAAAGAATGTCCTAGAAACCACATCGCGATGAATTGCCATTTCTACTCTTGGCGTAGCCCCAAGAGACTTCGTACACTGAATGCAAATTGGTCCCTATATTACGTCATCAACATGGGTTTGCTGAACGCCAGCTAACATCCACAGGATCTTAGGCATCTCGAGTACAACTTGCAGTACTGACAATTTATTCGCCTATAAATCACTTTCAGAAAGCAGGAGTTACCCTAAGCGACACTCGTTTTTATAGCACAGAACTTCACTACGTGACATGCTGAGGAGCAAACTTTCCACAGCATGATAGCGTTATTACTCCTTATTTGTGTAAAGTGGAGTGAACGCACCCTTTTCTGACGGTCAACAGAACTGCGTGAGCGTCACAAAACGGCGTACGCGCCTCCCGTTTTCGACAAATCAAGAGGGAGAACGTTATCACTGCGGTTATGAGATCTTGTCCAGCGCGTTCTCGCCTGATTTATAGTGAAGTCCTCGGCCACGTTAAGTAGCCGCGTCAAGTTCGAGAGCGCATGGAGCGCGGTGCTTTTTGCTATACTTGATATCTCGTTTTGCGCAGTGTGCCGCTCCGCGCTCCCCACGAGTCGGAGCGCTCCTCGCGCTCTCCACCCTCCTCTCTGGTTGCACCCATCTGCACCTTAATGACTCTTTTTAAAGTTACAGGCACCCGGATCGGAAGACGGCTGTACACCGGAAGATAAGATTCAGTGACACCCAGAGGACTATTCAGTCACACGCAACGTGAACGCGTCTTGTGCACTCCCAAAGCTCTCTTAGTAGAGGCTCCGGAACCAGTCGGACAGAGTGGACAGAGCACACTTTGCAGGGCGCTACTTAACGAGCGCCTCTTGTTTATCCAGGCGAGTACCGAAGGCCCCGTAAATGTCCCGCAAACACCAATGTCGAGGAAATGCGAACAGGCAGCATATGACGTTGGAATCAGCAGACAAAGTTGAGCATCACAGATACATTTCGAACTGTGTACTCTGTACGGTACTTTAAGTAGTTTTGTCTACTACTTTCCGGTCAGGTACTCAAGTAGCTAACTGGAAGTCAAGACAGAAAAATGGAAAACATCCGTAAGTTTTGTGTTTAGCGGCAGTATTTTTGAACGAGAGTTGTGGAGTGCTCTCCTCTTTTTTCATAGTATACCGAGAGATGCAAGGAGAAATAAATCAGGAAATAAAAATATTTCCACGAGCACAGCTGGTTGCCTGAGCAACTACAAGCGGAAATTGTGTAGTCTGTTACAGTTCATAATCATGGACAAGCACTACCTAGCTAGGCTCATGAACTGGCATTAATGCTGCAGACGATGATATAGATGCTTACATTGGCATTTAGCCGATGTAAGCAACGCGTTGGTAAGCACAAATTCGCAACACAAACTCTTCCTTAGTCCCGTTGTTTCCACGCACATACATTCCTAGTTTTTCCTCTTCAATATGTATACCAACTTGCTCACATTGCTGCCTTAACTACAACCGGGATTATGAATATTGAATGACTCGCGAAATGTGTGCTGCGAGTGCCCCAGCGATTCCCACTCACTTGGTCGAAACTTTTGAGCTACATATTGAACTCCATCATCATGTCTGTTCATCATCTCATAATTTGTTTGTACTTTCTGTGTGTAACCGTACTAGTGTAGCAACTACGATGTCGTCGAAACTCATATCCCCATTTTTTTCTTTACTACGTCAATATCACTGCCTTCACTCAGTTGCGACGTACTTGGCGAGTACTTTAAGGCACAATTCCCAGTACTTTATGTACTTTACTTTTAGTATACTATGTATTTAAAATTCAGTGCTTTGTGCTGTACTTCAAGTATCACCGACGCCCAGGTACTCTGTACCTTCTTTGAGACTTTGCCCACCACTGCAGGTACACCCAGGTAATTTACTATCATTCTGTGTCTTGATTTGTCAAAACAGGGGGGAGGCGCCTATCTGAGACAAGATAATCTGTCCCAGGCAGGCGCCTCCTGCCATTTTCAACAAATCAATACACATAATGATATCATTCGGAATGATGGTTGGCTATGACTGTGCTATGTGGTGAAGTTCTCTTTTAACAGTGCACCACTGTAGATACGGCTGTGTTTTCAGGCACGGCCAGAGTACTGGCCAATAATTCTTTCAGAGCCATGGTGGCGGACGTTTTTTTTTTTATTCTTTGCTCTTTATTCCAGACGTACCTTACATAGCCCGAAGGCGTATAGTAGGGGGGTTACGAACTTGCACCAAACAGATCAACATTTGCAGAGCACACTTGCGACTGCGACAACCGATTCCACTGCGCAATGGTTCTAACGAAAAAAGAATTTGCATATATATAGGTTCTGGCATCGACATCCCTAATTTTAAAGTTATGGTATAGTCGCCGCGATAGATAATGTGGTCTCTGCAAATAAGTATCTTTATTAATTCACGTTTTGTCATTTATTATTAAATATAGCAATTTCAAACCAAGTTTTTTTTTCCTGCGGGAAGCGAGTGACTCCGAATTTAATATCGTTTTCATCCTCGTGCAACTGTCTCGTCGGCCGTAGCGACTCAACACGAATCTGGCTGCCCTATTTTGAATTTTTTTCTAGTTTATTGCTCAGTATTATTTGGGAAGTGTCCCATACTGCACAAGTATATTCCAAGATGGGTCTCACACAAGTCAGGTACGCTGTTTCTTTTAACGATTGTCGCGAACACCTTAAATTACGCTGTACGCTGTGGGCGTTCCAGGAATACTCACTCGTAATTGTAACACCTAAATATTTAGCAGAGTTCTTTATGTCAATGGCTTCACCGTTTATAAAATACTGCGTTCTGATTGTTTTTTTTTTCTTGCGTGTAACTGAAACGTGAACACACTTTTTAGGATTCATAGTCATCATCCAGTCATTACACCACTTCTGGACACGTTCTATGTCGTTTTGTAATTGGACACTATCGTTTAAGTGATCAATCCGACGGTACAAAACACAGTCATCCGCGAACAAGCGGACACAGGAAAAAATATCACTCACAATGTCATTAATATAAACTAAAAACAAAAGCGGCCCAGGACGGATCCCTGCGGAACGCCAGATGTCACATTTACATAGGAAGAACTTTTGTCATTCAATACAACGCACTGGGAACGATCGAATAGGTAGTTCTATATCAATTTCATAACAAACACATCTATGTTTAGCATTTTAAGTTTATACAACAAATGCGGATAAGATACGGTGTCGAATGCTTTCCGAAAATCTAAAAAAATACAATCTACTTGTCCTCCACTATCCACTTCTTTTGCAATATCATGATAGAATTCAACAAGATGTGTGACACAAGATACGCCCTTACGAAATCCATGTTGTTGTCTGGTCAGTAAATTAGTCTCCGTCAGGTGCTCCATTATCGCTTTGTACAGAACGTGCTCGATAATTTTGCATGACACAGCCGTTAATGAAATTGGCCGGTAATTTGTGGCTTCCTTCCGGGAACCTCCCTTATGTATGAGAACGACGCACGCCTTCTTCCAGTCATCGGGTAAAGTACTCGTAGAAAGTGATCTTTCATACAACAAGTAAAGGTATAACGATATAGGTCGCGGACAACGACGAAGCACCCTCGGGGATATACCATCCGGACCACATGCTTTCGTTTCATCTATCGTTTCGAGTAGTGCCTCGATTCCAGCTACGCTCAACTGGACCGGTTGCATTAACGGAATGTGACAAGAGGGTAAGTCAAAACGACAAGAAGTCTCCGCTAGAAACACAGAACGGAAGTACTTATTCAAACAAGTAGCTATTTGAACGTCGTCTGTACTGGCGACATCTTCATGAGTAATTTCACTTATTCCAATAGGATCCTTCCTACAACTTTTTATGTACTTCCAAATATTTTTAGAATTTGTTTTCATCTGCTCGTCTAACTTATTAAAATATTGTTCCTTCACTATTTTAATTTTTGACCTATATTCTCTCGTAACATCGCGAAAAGTTTGGAGATCTTCATTTCGTCCAGTTTTTTTGAAAACAAGATAGGCCTTTCTTCTTCGCTTAACAATATTTAATACGTCTTTATTAGCCAAAGGCTTCTTGCGTTTACTGAGTTTAGATGAATCGACATTTGGTATATGCTGGTTTACCAGTGCTAGTAGTTTTCTCTTAAATAACTGCCATAGCTCATGAATGTTATATTGTTCGGACAAGCACTCAAACACAGGCAGGTAGTCAAAAAGTTTCTGATATACTCGCGTAGTCCTCGTTATCAAAAAAGCAGACTCTTCTGGACGTTGCTACCTTATTACGTACACTCTGACTATTCAAAGTAACCGCAACAGCTTTGTGATCACTAATGCCAGGAATAACGTTGACGCATTTAACAGTATTTGGACAATTGCTAAGAAAAAGATCAAGTATATGGTCTTCACTGGTAGGTACATTCACGTATTGAACTAAACCAAAAGTGTCAACAATACATTTCTTTTCATTATTTACATGACTACCAACTCTTGCAAGACACGAAGAACGCTGCCAGCACAAGTCAGGCAAATTAGAATCACCTGCTAACATGATAGTACTATTAGGAATCCCGGATATAATATCAAAGAGCGAGTGCAATAGTCCAGCATCCGATCCAGGCGGGCGATAGAAAACGCCCAGTGCATGTGAGCAATTAGCGAACCTAACTGTACACCAAACCGTTTCTGCGGTGTTACTACCAACATCGAGCTCCGATGACCTTAAGGATGCGTGAACAAAAATAAACACACCTCCGCCTCGACTGGTCCTGTCTTTTCGATAAACATTGAACACTTCAGGAAACACCTCCTCGTTTTGAATACATGAATTTAACTACGATTCTGTTCCAAATATTATGTCAGCTTTTACGGACTCAATGACATCTGCCAGGTCTTCAACTTTATTTAAAACGCTCCTGCAGTTTATTACAAGTGCAACTATTTCACGAAGCAGAGAAATCGTTTTGGTTCGTCGTCGTCACTGTGTTTTCGAACTGGGAACAACTTCGCCTTTTTCTTTATCCCGCACAAAAGTTTTTCCGTCAACGACCAGCCTATCGTGTTTAAGATTTACACGGCTATCTTCCCGGGCTCTCACGTACTGCTTTCGCATATTCCCAAAGTTTCTTTCTAGTGCGTCACGTTTCAATGGAATAATCCTGGTCGACGCTGTATGCCATTCCATTGAAGTTTCTTGCTTTAGACATAACTTCCTGTTTTTCCTTGTAAGAGGCAAAGTTCACAACGACTGGTCGCTTAAATTGTTCTTTATAACGACCGACTCTATGCGCTGTCTCGATGGTTCTTAAATCTATCCCCAAGTTCGCTTTACAGATCTCTTTTATTAGTGATTCACTCTGATCCCATGTTTCGGAGCTGTTGCCTTCAATGCCATAAAAAACTAGATTCTGTCTTCTACTTCTATCTTCAATGTCAGCATTTTTATACTGTAGTTCCTTAACTTGGTGATGAAGCTTTCCAAGATCGTTTGCCTGATGCGCTACCACTTTCTTCAAGGTTTCAATCTGCTCTTCTGCTCTACTCAGCTTACTGCTAATGGCCGTTAACATCGTTTCATGCGCCGCTATCTTAGAATCGATATTATCCAATTTAGCCATAATAGCCGTTTGAGCATTCTGTAGGCATTTGAGTATTTCTAATTCGGAGGCACCAAAAGGGCCAGGGTTTAATTCTACATCCCCGGATAATAGTAACAAGAGCATGAAATAGAACGCCATGTTGGACAGGAAATGAAAACACTTTTTCTCCGATTCCTACTCACTGTCCTAAACCCGCGCACAAATACACTTGGTGGAGGAGCCGGCAACGTGAAAATTTTTCTTTGTTCTCGAGAAACGTAAAAAGAACCAACCTGCATAAGTAACAGTGATGTTAGATGCATGTCTGCAAGCGTGCCGGCTCTAAATCCCGCGTAGTCCAGGCGATGCGTGGTTAAGTAGATTCCGTCGTTATCACATGATCGCTGCGTCTCGATGTTGATTGGACAGTCGCCTTCCCCAACAGTATCCTTGAGGCAGAGTTCGGTATCGATAACAGTTGATATGCCGTTGATATCAGTGTCGTTTACAACACACGCTGAAAGCACAGATGCCAGGACCAAACCTGATTCCCGAGGTAGACATGTGAACTAGGTGGCCACGTCCGCCAAAATCTTATGGCCCACAGTGGTTAGAACCTGCATAAGTAACAGTGATGTTAGTTGCATATCTGCAAGCGGTGCCGGCTCCAAATCCAGTTCACATGGATAAAGTTATGTCTTTTCTAATGCTTTACGGCAGGCAAATCAGTTTTCGAAAGTGCGCTCGCGTACGTCAGCGGGGCTCTCCAGGTTTCCAGTGTTTACGTGATTTGATTACGTTCGTCGTTCTGAATAGAAAAGAAACCCCAAAGAACTCACCCGATATGTTCGTTCTTTACGCGGAGGGTGTCCACGCATGATGATCCTGAAAGGCGCACTAATGCGAACGGTATGATCTTATAAATGACAGGCGCTGCTACGGATCAAATACACACAGATTCCTGGACGTAATCCAGTAATACTAACGTCTGAGTCGTGCCAGTATTCTCGAAAGCGAGTTAAATAAGCCTTTCTTTAGCTTTTTTAGCTGAATTAGAAAACATAGAGATCCGGATTGTTTGCGTCTTTGAGCATGAATCTGAATCAGAGCGTCTAAAGTTCCTGAATTACCGACAACAGCGAGCCGTTTCACCGCCATCATCTCCATCACCACCACAGTTCCTGGATCCAGTGGCGTTGACGCTCCCTCTGCGTCTTTCATACCAAATGCAGCCACAACGACTTCGGCATACTCCTACTCTTGCTTGATGACAATACACACATACTCCTACACTGGTGACTCTGATGTCCGTTCAAATCCACGTACTAATCTATCGCTGTGGAGGGAGGCGAGAGTGAGCTGGTGCTTCATATTTGGAGAAGGGCCCTTTGATAACGCGGTCCGCCCCTGGGTGGGCCAAGTCTGTGACTGGCACGGCCGGTAAAAAGGTCGCCGGGGCAGTACCGCTTGCGGTGCGGTTCGGTTGCGGTGCTGGAAAGAATTTTTCTTTCGCCTACTGATCCAGGTTCAAACTACCATCCGCTCCACGCTGTATTCTCATAGAGAGAATGTGGCTAATTTCCTCGATATCTTTAATATCAAATGTGGCCGCAGCGCTTTGTTTAAGCTTTCTTACTTTGTCTTCTTTCAGCGCTATGCTTAAGGTGTCATCTACGTACCCCCCAACGACGATACCTTCCAGGTTGTCCAAACAGATACAAGGATTCCCTTTCAACCTGGTTAAACACACGCGCTTGAGAAGCTTTTCAAGTCTGACATTCCACTCCCTGACTGACGTCACCCGTACAAACTCCTCTTCAAAAGGCAGACGTCATCTCAGTTTTCTTCGTGAAACAGCGCTGGTTGCTCCATGTAGATGCGTTCTTCCAACAACCCGTTCAGGTGGAAGGTCGTAATGTCGATCTGGTGCGCGGGCCACCTTCTTTCGCCTGCTAAAGCCAAAAGTTTACACTCTGGAAACAGTGGCACCTAAGTGACACAGGAAAGTGCCGTGACACTTTTGGGACAGACCAAACCTGGACTTGAAAAGCGTCACACAGCATCAAGAGGAAACGTGTTAAGGTTTATGAGCGAGGAGGAGCGGAGCGGCAGGACACCATGAGCCAGCTTCCACTGCAGACTTGCACAACGAGCGTCCACGTCGAGAGTGTGATACGTCACCAAGAATGACCACCCACGGCAGGCAGGGAGGGTATCAGCAGTGACTCCATGAGTGCGACGTAGAAATCATTGGCTTCCCATAGAGAGACGTCGGCGTCCAGGGACATCTCACTTACGCGTCAGATCACGGGTAAGCAAGCTGCATCATGCTTGTTGACTGATTAGATGATTCATTTAGCTTATCCTTATCGTCTCCTCCTCCGTATTGCCAACTGTGCCCTTATCAGATTGTTATCGTCTTACGTCTCCTGTTCAGAAAATTTTATTTAAGAAATATTGCACAAGTTCTGTATTGTCATCAAGCAGGAGAGCTACCTATGGAGGTAGTCCCCTTTGGACAGACACTAACTTTACGTTACAGTCCTACAAGCTAGATAGCAACACTCTCTAGGAGAGTTTGCTTTTCGTACTGACCATACAAAGCGAACAATCCAAACACGGGAGAGCCGCTGCAGAGTGCAGTACGGTCCTAGCGAGCTGGCTAGAACATGATTTGCCACTCACCCTGAACGTGGCGGAAAAGACGAGTAGACGTCAGCCAGCAGCGAGAGCACTCCACAAGACCATACAGTGCTTGCTCACGGACAATGTGGCGACGAAGCCCTGCCCTGAGAGCCTGAAATATAGCTGCGTCTCCGAAATCTGGGCCACCGAAAGCCAGCCGGCAACGACGGATCCAAATTTGAAAGTTGATCTCGGTAATTAATAAAGCCAATTGTTTACGCTGAACGCGCGGAACAGGCAACGGTTCCAGGAACTGTACGGTGGCCCAGGCGACAGCAGACAGCTGAAATATCTGGGTTACTCTGCGCCACAGCAAAAGAGGAACACGACAACGTCTGAAACAGTGTTCTGCGGTTGTTAGGGATTGAGCGGAAGCGACGACGAAGAGAGCATGGGTGCACGGGACGGGGGGAGAACGGGTTACGCTCGAGGTAGTTACATGTATGATACGGGCCAGTAAAGACGGTCGCAACCCTGAAGTCTGCTTCCTTTCGTAACACTTTTGGTGCCGAAACCCGGGAGTACCCCCCCTCACCAGGAAGGAGCCGGACCCCGTTGAAGCCCGTCTATACCCGTACGTCGTCTCTACAAGGATGGAACGCCTACGTCGCGCGCGTGCCGGAGTTCGCAGCGGTCTCAACCGAACTAAGTCTCGCCTGACTGAGCTTCTGGCTCGACCTCAGCCCTCCGCCGCTGATGTTCAGGTCGCAATGGACTACCTCGTTTCCAAGCGTCAACCGCTCTCCGACTTGGACCGGAGCATCTTGGACGAAACTCCCGAAGACGCTATGGAGGCAGAAGTCTCCGCCGCCATGGAATATGAAGAGGGCATCGAAGAAGCTATCTCTCGTGCACGGCTGTTTCTAACGCAGCCCCAGAATGTGATGCCCGATCGCTCGCAGTCTTCTGCAGGACACTTCCGCACTGTCCAGTTTCCAAAGCTTCAGATCCCGTCGTTTTCCGGGAAGCTCTCAGAATGGCACCAGTTCTGGGAGCACTTTGATGTCACCATTCATTCGAACGAAGCCCTGTCGCCCGTGGAGAAGTTTAAGTATCTAGCCACCTACCTGACCGACGCTGCAAAACGGGCGGTTGAGGGGCTTCGCATCAGCGGCGATACCTATCCGTCTGCCATCAAGATACTCAAGGACAGATTCGGGAGATCAGACCTGCTTAGTGCTGAGCACATCGATCGGCTCTTGGAGCTGCGCCCCATTCCGACCGCGCAGCATGTCGAGCAGCTGAGACATCTCTACGATGAAGTAACGATGCGCGTTGCTGCTCTTGACGCATTGGGCATCGGTCGGGAGAAGTACGCGGTCATATTGTGTCGGGTGCTGGTGCGATGCCTCCCCGAGAAACTCTGCGTCTCTTTTCGCCAACGACGGAGGACAGAAACCAGTCTTCAACGTCGTGAAGACGGCGACGGAACTATCGAAGAGATTGACGACCTGCTTTCTTTTCTGAAGGTGCAAGTTGAAACGCGGGAGGAGGTAGCCCTAAGTCACGACAAGGCGCCTCACGTCCCTCGCACACTCACCAGTCCGTCCAGAGCCGTTCCTCTGCGACCAGCAACCGCGTCTGCTTTGTCCGCCACACGACTAGACGCACAAAACCACTCCGGAGCATCGCAGGCTGCATGCCCATTATGTTTGTCGACCGAGCATCGCCTGGAGTCCTGTGCGGCCAGCGTCCCACCGGAGGAGAAGAGGAACCGCATCTTTCGTACCGGCCGATGTTTCAAATGTGGCAAGCCTGGCCATATATCCAGACGATGCGGCTCTGCCGCGCAGCTATCTTGCTCCCTATGCCGTGGTCATCATCTCACGATCTTGTGGGATGTTCAGAATCCACTAACTCAACCGCAGACGTCAACATCCTCCAGTGCAGGGAGCGCATTAGTCGCAACCCAGTACGTTGATGACGCCTCGATGCAGCCCGACAGCCACATCTCCCTCACCACCGTCGTGTCCGTTGTGTCAACCAGCACCACGAACGTCTGTCCGCGCAGATCCGGAGTCGCCCACCTGCAGACGGCAACTGTATGGGCATCGGGACCTGCAGGGAAAAAGCAGATCCGGGCTCTGCTTGACACGGGGAGCCAGCAAACGTTCATTCGCCGTGACCTTTTAAGAGACCTTCGTTGCGAGATTGACGGGGAAGAGGAGATGCCCATCTGCTCGTTTGCGTCCAGCCATCATCCGAAGTCATTCCGCTGTGAGCGTGTCCGGGTCCGCCTGCACGCGTTGTCAAATGTTTCCTCCTTCGTCGATGTCGAGGCTCTCGGCATGGAAGACGTGTGCAAGGTGTTCACGCCACCCCTGGATGAGACGACCACGCAAGCTATGTGGCAGTATGGCCTGGACTTAGCGGACACGAGCTGCACGCATGAGATAGGAGTTCTTATAGGTTCCGACCACTATTGCAAAGCTGTCACCGGTCGCGTGGAGCGTCTGTCAGACACCCTGACAGCAGTGGAGACTGTCTTCGGGTGGGTCGTACAGGGTGTGGAGCGGCAGTCCCAAGACGGAACCGCCTGCATGATTTCCGTGGGCTCTGTATCATGTGACTGCGACCACTTTGACCATCTGGATCCATCGGAGATGTGGAGGTTAGACTCTTTAGGAATTGTTGACCCCGATTCGGACCCAAAGGCCGACATTGCACTGGCCCTTTTTTCCGCTCTTCTTGACAAATCGGGTGGACGCTACGTTGTTCCTTTGATGGTGAACGGCGAAGGACTGCCCCCAGAGGCCAACAATCGCGAGATTGCGACACAGCGGCTCCTTTCTCAACTACGGCGTTTTCATTCTGCCCCGCATCTATTACGAGATTACGATACTGTCATCCGGGAGTACTTTTCCGAACATCATGCCGAGAGAGTGGAGCAAGCGAGCGCCCACGAGAAGAATGTCTATTATATGCCTCACCATGCGGTCATCCGTCAAGACGCCGTCACCACCAAGCTGCGTGTCGTTTTTGATGCGTCGTCGCACCGTGCCGGTCAACCATCCCTCAACAGCATCTTAATGAAAGGGCCCAAGATTAACGCTGATTTGCTTCACCTTCTTCTCACCTTTCGATGCTTCCCCGTCGTGTTAACCGCTGACATTCGCAAGGCGTACTTACAGATCCTGATTCGCCCGCAGGATAGGGACCTTCTGCGGTTTCTGTGGGTGAGCGCCACGCCTGTGGCCAATGAAGAACCGCGCATAGAGGAATGGCGAATGACACGGGTTCCGTTCGGGGCAACCTCCAGCCCCTTTCTCCTGGCCGCAACGTTGCAGCACCACTTCGACTCCCTCAGCGCGGTGTACCAGGCTACAGTCCCCCGACTGAAGACAGGCTTCTACGTCGACGACATGGTGGTGGGATGCATGTCTGAAGGGGATGCTATGAAAGTCTACGATGACGCCTGCCAAATCCTCAAGGAGGCCGGTATGGAAATTCGCAAGTGGACGTCGAACTCCGAAGCACTTCGCGAAGCCTTCCTGGAAGACGGCATTTCTTATGACGATGCGTCGAGCGGCGACCCGGTGGTCAAGGTTTTGGGCATCCTTTGGAATAGAAGTACTGACCGTATCCAGTTCAACGTTGACCGCGCTCGAAACTTTGCGGGCTCGCGGGGCCCCACTAAGCGCGTATTGCTGAAGACGTTTTCCATGATTTACGACCCGCTAGGTTACCTCTCGCCCTTTGTCGTCACAGCGAGGTTGTTATTCCAAGACCTATGGCACAAGGCCTGCCCTTGGGACGCCCCTATCAGCGAGGACAAGACCCGCGCATGGGAAGCCTGGAAGGCCGATTTGCCCCACATAACTCAACTGCAACTTCGACGTTGTGTCCTTCAATCTGACCAAGGAGAGAATTTGGAGATTCATTGCTTCGCCGACGCTAGTCCGAGGGCGTACGGCACAGCTGTGTACGTGGGCATTCGTCCCAGGAACGGGCATCCCTTTGCTCACCTCCTTCTAGCGAGGGCTCGTCTTGCACCGCTGAAGCAAGTGACGCTGCCTCGACTTGAATTGCTTGCCTGTTTGTTAGCATCCCGCCTTTACCGGCATATCTCGGCAGTGAATGTTCTCTCGATGGCACCAGCGTACTTCTGGACGGATTCGTGCGTCGCGCTTCAGTGGATTCGCGGCGACGCGGATCGGTGGCCAACGTTCGTCCGATCCAGGGTAGTCGAGATCACGTCTAGCACCCGAGCAGAGCAATGGCTCCATTGTAGTGGAAAGGACAATCCGGCTGATTTCCTGACGCGAGGAATCTCAGTCACTGCCCTGGAAAACAGTTCCCTGTGGTGGGAAGGGCCAGAACGCCTGTCATCGTCAGATTTCGACGTCAGCGATGCCTGCCGTGACGCAAAACTTGTCGAGTCCGGCAATCCTCAGACAGCTGAATCTGAGGCGGTCACACAGCCTTCGTCAGCCCATCCAGTGGTAGGCACAACGGAATGGATGAGCCTCTACAGCTACAGCACTCTCTCCACGCTGCTGCGTGTGACGGCTTGGATCATTCGATTTTGTAACAATTGCCGCCGCCGCCTAGCGTACACATCGGGGCCACTAACGGGTGCAGAAATCACTCGTGCCGAGCGGGTCTGGTTGCATCGCACACAGCAGGAAGCCTTCCCGAGCGAAATCTCTTGCCTTAGCAACGGCAAGAAGCTCTCCCCTGCCTCGTCCGTACGGGATCTCAGGCCCTTCCTCGATGATTTCGGCATCATGCGCGTCGGCGGACGTCTCCATCAACTCCCCGACTGCGAACAAGTGAAGCACCCTGTCTTGCTACCAGCGAAGCATCGTTTTACAGACCTCGTCGTAGTGGACGCCCACCATCGCGTTCTTCACGCGGGCGTGCAGGACACCCTGAGCCAAGTCCGGAGCAAGTTTTGGATACTGCGCGGCCGTCAAGCAACACGACGTGTGCTTCACACCTGCCTCACCTGCCGCAAACATCATCCACAACTTGGGACTGCTCCCACCGCTCCGCTACCACGCGAGAGAATCACGGAGTCGGAGCCGTTCGGTGTAGTCGGCGTGGACTTCGCGGGACCTCTGTACCTCAGAGGCTCGTCTTCAAGCTCTAAGGCCTACATCGTCCTTTTCTCGTGTGGCGTGACCAGAGCTGTGCATTTGGAGCTCTCATCGTCCATGAACCTGCCCGACTTTCTACTCGCCTTTCGGCGGTTCATTTCTCGACGAGGAATGCCTTCGTGCGTCTACTCCGACAACGCAAGGACCTTCCACAAATGCTCCGCCGTTCTCTCGTTGGTCGCTGCCGCCGACGTTCAGGACTTCGCCGCCCAACGTCGGATAGAGTGGCGCTTCATCATCGAGCGTGCTCCGTGGTGGGGCGGATGGTGGGAGCGCCTGATGAGAACGGTGAAGGAGGCTCTGAGGCGATCTCTGGGGCGAGGCTGTTTAACCTTTGAAGAGCTGACCACAACCTTGTGCGAAGTGGAAGCCGTCGTTAATTCCCGGCCACTCACGCACGTGGGCACCGACGCCGGGGACCCGGAGCCTCTCACGCCCTCACATTTTTTGCTGGGTAAACGTGCCACTTCCCTCCCCAACGATCAAGCCTGGGAAGCTGTCCCATCCTCGGGCGGCCGTCACGAGCTGTACCAGAGCCTCGAAAGCGTCCGCAAGGCCAAGCGGAAGTTCTGGACACAGTGGAAGCGAGAGTATTTGCTACTTCTACGCTCCGCACACCACGGAGCTACGGCGGAAGAGACCCTCTTCAACGAAGGAGACGTGGTGCTGGTTCAAGAGGATAGGGTCCGTCCGCCCTTTTGGAAGGTCGGTCGAGTGACACGAGTCATACGTGGGAGAGACGGTGTCGTACGCGCATGCGTGGTGCGCCTCCCGAATGGATCATCCGTGGCACGCCCCGTCCAGCGGCTTTCCCGGCTGGAAGTCGACGTCCAGCCAACCCCCGGCGGGGATGGTGTTAGGGATTGAGCGGAAGCGACGACGAAGAGAGCATGGGTGCACGGGACGGGGGGAGAACGGGTTACGCTCGAGGTAGTTACATGTATGATACGGGCCAGTAAAGACGGTCGCAACCCTGAAGTCTGCTTCCTTTCGTAACAGCGGTTTCACACATCCCGCAAGACGGGCAACCGTCAGAGCGAGAGATGTGAAAACGGTGTAGTCGCTCGCGAAGAGGAAGAACGTCGTGGGCCAACTTCCACTGAAGACTGGCGCGGCGGGCATCTAGCCAGCCGGCAGTGATTCGACGCCAAGACAGCTTCGTCGGCACCGAAGGAACTGAGGGATAAGACTCCAACTCCCGGATAGCTGTATAAAAATCGCTGACAGCCCATAATCGGATGTCAGCGTCCGGAAGCTGGAGTCGCAAACGCCGTACAACATCAACACAGGCACTGTATTGATGAGGCAGGACTTCGGACCTAGGCCGAAACCTAGGGCTCTCAACGAACCACCTGGTAGCACATCCCAGAGAGTACTGAACTAATGCGCACGCTGGGTGTTCGGGAGTGTGCAATGCCTCGAAATAAACGCGCGACTGAAGTGCAAGTAACTTGTCGAGCACCACCGGCAAGGCTAAGCCGCCCCGGTCACGTGTACGGTGCAAGCGGGACCTCGCGACCCACTCCACCGAACCGCCCCAGAGGAAACGGAACGCGTGCCTAGTGATGGCAGTACGAATTAGTGCTGGCGGTGTGGCAACGACTCCTAAAAACCACAAGCGACTGTAGTACCAGGCCACTAGCAGATGAGCGAAAAAGTGGTGGGCAAATCAACAAACTTAAGCTGCCGCAGGACTGCTCTGCAACGATTAAACACTCGTGGCCAATTTACGGTAGATATGCCAGTGCAATCAAAAGTCACGCCAAGAATTTTGACTTCTGGCCTCACTGGAACACAGAAAGGAGCCCCGCAGGAAGGCTGGAGGTTCAAAAACAGTGCTGCACTTTTTGATCTATTCAGTCTTGCACCTGAAACGGCTCCGTAATCCTCAAACGCCTTCAAAACGGGCCCTAGGGAACACTCGCGAGAAACGATCACAGAGATGTCGTCCGCGAACGCAAAAACAGGTGGGGGCATCCATTGGGCAGTGGCAATGTAACTGGAAGCGAGCACAGTCTCTCGAGTAGAGGGTTGATGGCAATGGCGTACAAGGCGGGTGAGAGGGGACATCCTTGACGAACCCCACAAGTTACATCAAAGGAGGAAGACAGCCCGTCAGCGACAGGGACAACGCTTCTAGCGCCCCTATACAACGTTTCCACATACCTGACCCAAGCAACGGCGAACCCATATGCCCTCAGCCGAGAGAACAGGTATGCGTGTCGCACGCGATCGAATGCCTTGGACTGATCGAATGACGCCAGCACAGCGGGGGCATGACCACTGTTAATCCAGTGGATGGCATCACGAAGAGCGATTCTATGAAGGTCTGAGGACCTGCCGGGGACGTAACATGCTTGGCAAGGACGTAACACCTTCTCCAACAGAGGTGAAACGCGCAATAGAAGAGTTTTAGCTAAGATCTCATAATCGCTCGTCAGTAAAGTAATCGGACGATAAACATCTGGGTCCAGTTTTCGAGACTTGTCTTTGCACAGAAGAACAACAACACCATTCTGCAGGCTGGGACATAGCAACTCCTGGGTTAAGCAGATGTTGAAAACCCGAGTCATGCAAGAACCAATCACACTCGAGAAGCGCTTGTAAAACTCAACTGGGAGGCCACCAATGCCAGGGCACTTTCCGATCGTCATTGAGGAGACAGACGTAAAAACTTCATATTGCGTGAGCGGCCCTGAGTCAACATGCTCCATTTGCTTCGCCGGAAGTGGGCACTCTCGGCTGACAACAGGCTCGTAGTGAGGTCAGGTGAGGTGATTTTCTGCCACATAGCGCTTGAGTAACACACGGGAGCAATATGCCTCCCGGCACCAGCGCACCGCATTGCGTTGCGCAACAAATTTGCGCCAGGACTGCATTTAAGAAATATTGCACAAGTTATACGGGTCATTGTATGTATTGTCATCAAGCAGGAGAGCTACCTACATTGTCATTGGACATTGTCTACATTGTTAGTGCGACGACTGCGGCAAACGCTGTGTTGCTGTCTGGCCACTGCTACATAATACCAGTGCTAGTTATCCAACTTTGCCGGTGTGGTGGAAGCTTAACAATAAAAGTGTTCGCCTCTCACGCCACTTAGCGGTACGCAATGAAGACGCCATTGTACTTTTGAGAACTGAAATAAATGTTGATCGTGGTGGCACCCTGAAAAAAAAGGAACTTCACCACATACCACGCACGTAGCCAACCACCATGCCCAGTGACCGTTCTTTCCCCTGATTTGCTGAAAACAGGGGCGTGCGCTTTTCTTTTTCTTTTTTTTTACTTGATGACAATACGCCATTTTTTGCACAAAAAATGGCGTACGCCGTTCGTTTTTCATCAAATCAACCGAAACAACGTCGCCATACAAGATGGTGGTGGTTTTGATGGAAGTGACGTTTATTAGGAAGAGATGTCTGCAGCAGTCTGCTTGCTCAGAATAGTGGCAGCAGTTACATTTCCAAGGGAGGGGGTAGGTAAAGAGGAGATTGAACTAACACTTAGGAAAAAGGAAAGAGGAAGGAGAGATGATGGAAGGAAGATGGGGGTTGTCGAAATAGATACGAGGACCTGATTTGCAGGTGGATTCGCACACGCTCTTCAGAAACTCGCCAAGCCTCACATCCCACTGCCTGCCTGACGTGTCGTAACCCGTACAAACTCCTCCTCAAAGGGCAGACGTCATCTCTATTTCCTTCATGAAACATGTCTGGTAAAAGCTCTGGAAACAGAGTCTGGTATTCCCAAGACACTCTGGGTGGACGCCCTTGCAACTTCCGGTTACGTACGAAATACGCGTTCCTCCACCTCGGTGGGCGGGCAGGTGCCAGACCTCATAGGTCTGCTTCCTTCTCTTATGTCTATTGATATCAACGATTCACCTACACACTCGTTGGCAAAACTCTCAATTATATGCTGCTGCACCCACAATTTGTGTTGTAGAGCGGCATGTCGCGAACACGTTGCAGGTAGCTTGCTATAGTAAGAAGAAATCACTGCAATGTTGAAGACAGGCACTGGCTTGCTCTGGGGCCATATTTAGTTATGTATTCCCTAGTCACAAACCAATGGGCTCTGTGCACCACACTAACTCCGAACAGGCCTTATGCGTGCAGGCCCAATTACTTCTCCACTACTGGAAAGAAGATGGCATTGGTAGGAAGTAATGGTTTATCTTGTAAATTTGGCTGGCGAAGTTGAGCACAAAAGTAAACAACACCATCATCACCAGCAAATATTCCTCGCGATTTCCCAGGCTGGATTACTGGGCTGCTAACGAGTGTGTAGGTGAATCATTGATATCAATAGGCATAACAGCATGACGCAGACCTATTGATCCTTGCTCACAAAACTGTCACTGCATATACCTACAAACTAGGGCATGAAGGGGTAATGCTGGCCACGAAATTGAAAACGGTGGAGACACGCAGCACAGGTCACCGTCACCCCTGGTGCACCGCCTAGAGAAGGTGGTAAAGCTTACACACACTTAAAGGTCAGATATGCCGATTTTGAAGTGCCGCAGAACTGAGCGATACTCGCGCTATGTGTTCATTACCGAACACTGAATATGTGTGCGAAATATCTTGCTCCAACTGTTCGTAGTTTTTTAGAAAACAGTTTTTTTAGTTCCCATGCCCGGCCGTCAGACCGTCGGGAAACCCTGCGCACGGGCGCACCGACGTCACTGCTCTGGGTTTATCAGTCTTTGGCTTGGCGTGGACTCTTGGCTTGGCTGCTTGGCTTCTTTCGTTTCCTCCTCTGTGCATCGTACATAAGCGAACAGCTGTTACGCTGTTGCTAAGCCGGAAACAAAGCATGTGAATGTTTTTTTGGCACAGCGTCGTTTGGAAAGTGCACTTCCTTGTTCTGACCTTGCCTTTTATGGGCTGGAGCGATGTGATTCGTGAATATGCCACGGCGAAGTTGTCGAAGATGCGACGGTGCTACGCTGTTAGAACAATTCATTGGGGCATTCAAGTGTTACCTATTATAAGCTGCCGAAAGACCAAGCAGTGCGAAGCTCTTGGCTGACAGTGGTGCCTGCTAATTTCCACTGCAAGGATTTCGTCCACGAATGTTATCATAGGTTACGCGCGACTCCAGAGGCAATTTGGAATCAAGGCACGAAATCGTCTGATGAAAATCTGAGGTGCCCGACGCATAACATTTTGAACGTGCCACGGATGATCAAGGCAAAAAACGAGAGCAAAAAAAGGTAAGTCGAGGTTCAGATATAAAAAATAGCGAGCTTAATGAATCGATTGTACAGCTGTCCTACTGCACTTACTCTGATATAACCACGATTAACAACACAATAGTACTATTGATACTCTAACTTCTGAATTACCACAGGTGCACGCTGAAGGCGGAAATGAAGCATGATCTGGCTTGCATCTGGTCATGAAGAAATTGCTGACACGTTAGTTGCAGTCCACCTCCACCAACAGGTATGACAGTGTGATGTTATAATTTGAGTATTCATCTATTTTCAACTTTTCATGTGCACTCGCATGCAGACATCTTGACACCACTTTTAAATCTGCCCTCAAAGTTACAACCTGTGCTTTCAGGGTGGAAAACAAAGGTCGCCATTCCGATTAGCTGCTATCTCCCAGTTCAAGCACTTTTGTGTCTGGACACTGGTTCCTGTGGGTGGGGTGTTACAAGCTTCACTGTCTGATATAGAAGGTACGTTACATTAGTTCAGTTAATTTGTCTTTTGCACATTTTTGTTACTGTTAGCTGCTGTTGGACATACAATCCTTTGACACACCGAAGCTGATGTCGCCTCTGATAACGTTTTAGAATTTTCAGTGTCATCAACGTCCATTGAGGAAGGTGCCTTTACTATCTGTGAATCTTTAACTGAAGAATAGCCCAGAATTCATGTTAACATTGTCTACTCTTATTAATTCACTGTCTGTTTTCTGAGAGCTAAGAAAAATGGAAACTATTTATTTGTCACAACTTCACACTGGATACTGGTGTGGTACTGGCTTGACATGTAAGCTAAAATACCTGGATTCTACAATACTTGTGTTCAACTTGGTGCATTACCGTGGGCAATGCCACATTCACTACATTTTTAGTGGGTCCGGTGCACAAATACTGTGTGCATACTGCATACATACATACTGTTCGATAGGCAAAAATACCTGAGCAGTGCTGTGTAGTCTTTTTACCCAAAGCCCATACTCTTACTGCAATGTCACAGTACGTAGAACAGCAATGTGCAGGTATGCTGCGATAGAGATTCACAACAGAAAGAAGACTGTTGAGATCTAAAGTTTAATGAGACGAGACTTTCGTGCACAAGGCTGCTCTTGTTAATGTCTAACATGAAGTTACAAAATCCCAGAATATATAAAACATGTTGTAATGTAGAGAGCGAGGAATGGTACAGACATAAAGATAATTATATAATCATATATAATAAAATAAAAAGGGGGTACAACTCCCCCCTCAACTCAACTTGACAACTCAATAACTCGACTTATTCTCTACCTTACAACATGTCATATATTCTGGAATTTTGTAACTTGATGTTAGACATCAAGAAGTACAGCCTTCTGTGCAAAAGTATTATTTCTGTTGTGCACAATCATTGTACAGTAAATGCGACTATCCATTTCTTGTCATTAAATGCTTTTCCTTTCTTTCGTTCTTTTTTTCTGCAGTGATGAGCATCCATAAGGACACATGCCAGAAAGGGAGTATCTTTGGGATGACAAACCCTCATCACCTCATGAGGATACAATGGTTGACGAATGGTTCTCAAGCACATCGAAACTTCCAACAAATAATTCATGAAAAAGCCAGTCAGTGCTAGCACCAGGAATTGAACGTGGACCGTCCTGCTACCAGTCAGAGATGTTACATTTCAGGCGCTCATTGACTTTTGGTGAATTACTTGTTGCCTTTGTCCCAAGGTGGAGCTCGCTACAGCTCATTTGCTATCTGTTAATGTTGTGGTGTGTGTTGCGTTTTTCTCTTTGTGTGTTCCAGACTCAGAACGGTTTATTTGGATCAGGTCAGGAGTAATGTATCAGCTCAACTAGCCCACAACTCACACAGTGGCCTGGACGCCATTAATGAGCAATTAGAGCAATTTGGGACCCCCCACAGTAATTAGGATCATTCAGGGAGTCATTACACTAATTGGGGATCATCTAAGACAAGTCCAGACCACTGTGTGAGTTGTGGGCTAGTTGAGCTGCTAAAAAATAAAAAAATAGGTAGAAAATAAAATAAAAAGATGGAAATAGAGTGGAGAGAAACAATTTATTCGAAAATCAACGATGCCGCGACGGAGCACGGAGGCAGGTTGCAAAGCATCGCAGCACCAGTTCCGGACATCCTGTGACGTCAGCTGTGACGTCATCATGGCATGTCTGGGCAAGTTAGGACAGCTCCGGACATGCAAGGAGAAAAACACTCGTAATACAGAGGCTGGGAAAGCAAGAGTATGCAAACCATCAATAGCTAAACAACAAAAAATTAGTTACACAACAAATGATCCCACCACAACAGGAGCGCAGAACCATGCGACTGCTCCATCCGAGAGGCAGGCAGAAACTGACTCGTAATGCTTTTTTGTCCTGTATAAAGCCCCGCAGCTACACCCCCTAGCGGTTACTTTCTCAACTAATCTCACAACGAAATTATTAAGAATCACGCCAGCGCTACTGCCGTTCCCAAGGCAGAAGAAGATAGAAAACGGGGGGGATGCCAGAACAACAGCAACCAGCACCCGACGTGCACGGGCACGAAAATCGCAAACAAAGCGGGAACAAAGTTGGCGAAAGCATTAGTTACACAACAAATCACCTCACCACAGTAGGAGCGCAGACCGATGCGACTGCTCTCGTCGACAGCCAGGGATCAAGTGACGACGGAGCGAACGACCGCAGGTCTTCTCCCAACGAGAGCCAGAGGTGGACTGACGTAAGCGCCACTCTACGGGTGCTACGCATGCGCGCGCTCGTAGCGCCCTCTGCGCGCTCCTACCGCCACCTGCGAGAGGCTAAGAGAGAAGAGCATTCCTGCGCCCCCTGCTGCCAGTTCTCATTGGTCGTGAGGCTAAGTGAGAAGAGCATTCCTGCGCCCCCTGCTGGCAGTTCTCATTGGTCCAGACATCATCCTATTGTCTCAGGGCTACACTGTTCTTTTCCACTAATGCTCCTTTGGTCAATCTGCAGTGAAGCCACGGTATGACGTCATCATGCACCTGCGTGGCTCAAGGACGCGTGCGCTCTAGACAGGGGACCTATTATTTATTGAATCACTATCCCAAGATTATTTCCTTTATTCTTCTATAACGATTGCATAGGAAACTATTGCAGAAGAGCACCATGCATGAAAACTGATCGTAGGAATTCCAAAGTCTTACTAAATGAGACTTGCAAAAGAACAAAATATCCTAACATGTAACTCCATCAACGGCTAATAAGAGGACTAGGCACTCAACAAATCAACGCGCGCAGAACTCAGGGCAGCACTATCGTCAAGACGACAATGTTCCTTGTCAAAAAAGAAAAAAATACAAAGCGTTAACACAGGAAAGCATGCATATCGGAGCATGTCAGGACAAATTCGCACGACTGTTGGGCAACAGAGGAAAACGAACACTTGAACAGAGTGAAAAGACACTCACCATCATTTTTCCCGTTCACAGCATTCCCTTATTGTAAACCCGCTCGTCACAAAATCCACCTGCATCGTCGAACACCATTCACCAGTAACGAACCACAGATCCGCACCCCATCAGAGGCAGACAGAACCCCACCTAAGCTACGCTCTTCCACTGACGGCCAACGCCAGGATCATAATTACCGTGTCTACACCCGCCAGTGTCCAAGTGAGAAGAGCATTCCTGCGCCCCCTGCTGGCAGTTCTCATTGGTCCAGACATCATCCTATTGTCTCAGGGCTACACTGTTCTTTTCCACTAATGCTCCTTTGGTCAATCTGCAGTGAAGCCACGGTATGACGTCATCTTGCAGGTGCGTGGCTCAAGAACGCGTACGCTCTAGACATGGGACCTGTTATTTATTGAATCACTATCCCAAGATTATTTCCTTTATTCTTCTATAACGATTGCATAGGGAACTATTGCAGAAGAGCACCATAGAAAAGAGGAGATTATAGCATTTCATTCCCAAAGTCTTACTGTACAGGGAAAAAATGGTGCAGCAAGACATGTTCATCCCACCCGAGAGCCAGGTAGATAATTGAATAATGATGGTTTGTTCCTCCTGAATAAAGTCACACACCTGTCCCCCTCGCGGTTACTCTCTGAACTAAATGAATCGCAAAAGTATTAAGAATAGCACTATTCCCATTCAAGGCAGCACTATCGTCAAGAATATTCCTTGTACAAAAAGAAAAAAACTACATGTAGAAGGAAAGCATGTCAGAACAAGCCCAGGCATGGTCAGCGCATGTTTGTCAGACAACAAGGGGGAAAAAGCGAAAAGAAACAAAGAAGGAAACCAGCATCAAACTATTTCCAAGCACACGCACTCCTCTTGTTCAAAAACAGTGCTCATCATAAATCTGTCCAGGGGAATACACACCATTTTGCTACACTTTTTTCAGTAACAGTCAACGCATTGCTACAGACTGCGTGACATCATCACATCCTGTCTGAAGAAGACACCGGCAAAGACTCCTATTAATTATTGAATCGCAAGATTATTTCCTTTGTCCTACTCTGAATGACATTGATTCTGTCATTAAAATTCAACAAAAAAGCACCCTGCATATTAACTATTTTCACCCCAAAGGCTCATCATGGTCATTAGAATTACAGTCATTACAATTACAGACATGGTCATTACAATTACAGACCACTCAACGTCACCTCCAGGCTTATGTAATACATGACCCTTTCTATGCTCATACATTCGTTGTCTGAGGCTACACCTGCGAGCAAAAACGCGCGGAAGCCGGGTGGGCAAAGTTCCATTCGCGCATTGCGAGCATAAAGGCGGGAAAGCCTGGGAGCAAAGTTCTATTCGCGCACTCCAAAGCACAAGACAGAACGCCTTTACGGGAACATGATGGCATTCCTATACTATATTAATGATTATTGCATTGCAGTTTCGAAAAGCTTCTACAAAACTATAATTTTAGGAGCCCATTAAAATTCAACTTTCTATGGAAACTATAATTGCCCTATTACTTGGATCGCTACTAATGAAGCGCTCCAATTTTTTCTCTCTTCCCATTTCAGCCTTGTCATGCAGTGAAGCCGACTCATATCCAAAATAATTAATTTACACTGAGGGTGCCGTGCTTCAGGAATTCCTATCCTGCGTTCAGATGCAAGCATTTCTTCACGGATACCTTTAACAGCTGACTTCCTCAACATACCGAGCTCCTAACAACATCTAACAAACAATCAGAGAAACCCACTTCTCAGCTGCACCATGCGACTTTCTTCTGCGTAAAATCGGTGATTTGAGGAAGAGAGCAGCGAAAAATTGCGCGCACTTTTGCTTGACTTAAAAAACCTGAAGCATATGCTAATAAACTAACAAAAAGACACTCAGGTCTGGTATGTGATAGTGCCACATACGCAGACGCATTGCCCTTGCGTGAAGAAAGCACAGGACAGGGATACACAAATTTCCTTAGGTGAGCAGGGAAAAGGCTTAAGACCTCAGGTCACCACACATCGCCACGCGGCTAGCACAACATGACACCAACAAGATACTAGCAGCGGGAAGAACTGCAACACTGCTAAACAAGTCCAGACATGCCACGATGACGTCACAAATCAGGAGAAAAAAAGCACACGCATGCACGCACAGAGGACAACGCATTAAACACACGGAGCGCTCAGGAATAATCGTAGCGTTACCGCACATCGCTACGAAGCTCAACGTCTAACACAAGACGACAACAACAACAAGATATTAACGAAGGGTAAAAATTGCAACACTGATCAAGTCCAGACATGCGACATCGCATACAAAACACTGCTCATCGGGGAAAAGGCCTAAGCCCGCGGCGGATCATCATAGAGCATACACAACTTCATTTTTCTACTTCGCGTAAACTAAACGCGGTCTGCTTGGAAAACGACGTACAAATTTTCTTAAGGAGCAGCGAAATATAGAAATTTCTACTCCGTGCTCAGATACCAGCATTTCTGCTCAAAAACCTGCAAAATTAAGCACTGCTTACTTCGTCAAGATATCGAACACCCAACAAAATCAAACAAACAACCCCACTTCCACTGGTAGAACACTATCCAGCTTTTACGCAGGAGGCTTTCTTCTACATAAAAGTAGAGAAAATAAGAAAAAGAGCAGCGAAATATTACACGCACTTTTGCTTGACTTAAAAAACCTGAAGCATATGCCAATAAACCAAGAAAAAGACACTCATGTCTGGTATATGATAGTGCCACATACACAGACGCATTATCCTTGCGTAAAGAAAGCACAGGACAGGGATACACAAATTTCCTTCAGTGAGCAGGGAAAAGGCTTAAGCCGTATCGCCTAGGAATAATCGGAGAATCACCGCTTATCGCTACGCGGCTAGCACAACATGACAGCAACAAGATATCAGCGAAGGGTAAAAATTGCAGCAAGAAAGACACTACTGAACAAGTCTAGACATGCGACATCGAATGCCAAAACACTGGTGATCGGGGAAAAGGGCTAAGCCTGCGGCGGATCATCATAGAGCATACATAAGTTCATTTCGCGTAAACTAAACGCGGTCTGCTTGGAAAACGACGTACAAAGTTTCTTAGGGAGCAGAGAAATATAGCAATTTCTACTCCGTGCTCAGATACCAGCATTTCTGCTCAAAACCCTGCAAAATTAAGCACTGCTTACTTCATCAAGATATCGAACACCCAACAAAATCAAACAAACAACCCCACTTCCACTGGTAGAACACTATCCAGCTTTTACGCAGGAGGCTTTCTTCTACATAAAAGTAGAGAAAATAAGAAAAGAGCAGCGAAAATTACACGCACTTTTGCTCGAATAGCAATAAGAGAAAAAAATAAAATAAAATATCGACACACACGCTAATAAACTGTGACAAAGACACCCATTTCTGCTATCAGATAATTATTGCATAATGCTAAATACTCATTTGCATTGTCCCTGCGTGAAGAAAGCACAGGGCAGGGATACACAATTTATCTTAAGCGAGCAGGGAAAGTCACTTCTACTCGAACAGCTTAATACCATAAAGTCTGAATTTTTGCAAAGCAAATAAAGCTTGAACAGCGCTACGAACGTGACAGACACATACTAACAAACAAACAAACAAACAAACAAACACTTCTATTCATTTCTATTGATAAAGGCGTAAACCACACTACAAGAACAAAGCACGCTGCTTCAGGAAAGCGTATCAAATGCATCGCAACAGGACCGGCTCTCATAAAATAGCCTGCCCAAAACGAAGACTTCACCAGGTTCGCGAGGTAATTCCATTAAAAACGCTCTCGGTCTATCCTACAGATAGCAATGCAAGCACTGCTTCCCTTATTTTTTAAGCCACTATTCCACGCAATGGCACATAAATGTATCACTCGTGTCACATGAAAAAGCACACACAAAGAACTTACTTGTCAAGTGGGATCCCTGGTTCACACATACACAGACACACACTCACATTTTCACAATCACAAACACAAAGTCCACCACAACCACATAAATCCATATTATTCCTCAGGTCAATAATTATCCTACCATCGTCAAAAGATGGCTCACTCTTGTATGCGATCGCAAAGCGATAGGTCCTCGTTCCGGATGTAATAGGATATCGCCACTCGGCCGACGCGAACCAAAAAAGAAAGAAAGGAATGCGCGTTCGCTATACCTCCACAAAGAAAACGGTGCCGTGCTTCTACGCAGCGCTCATCATACAGGAGTGAATTGTCTTCTTCGTTTTCCTTTTATTTTCTTGCACCCATATATTTTGCAAGAATACTATAGAGCAGAACGGACAAATGTGAACATCATTCGCTACACACTATAGCTCTCACCATTTTTAAACCAAACCACTTAACATGTGTTCATAGGTCTTCACTAAATAGGTGAGCCGATAATGACTCAGAATGAAATGAAATCAAATAAAATAATCATTCCAGCATCGCTGGCTGCAAGCTTGGGTACCCTGCTTGGGTCTGCTGGCGCTGGAATAAAAGATTTATCGCGAGGGTACTACAATGGTGAGCTCTGCTGCTGTTTAAGTGATAAAACAGTGCACCTGCTCGGGGAAAGGGATCGCGCGCGTCCAAACCGCGAGGCCCGCGTTGCGCTCGCACGGGGAATCGCGCGCGTCGCGTCCCGAGAACGGGTCCGCGCGCGGCTCGCGTGGGGCGCGGTTTTGGGAGCACTGTTTTATCACTTAAACAGCAGCAGAGCTCACCATTGTAGTACCCTCGCGATAAATCTTTTATTCCAGCGCCAGCAGACCCAAGCAGGGTACCCAAGCTTGCAGCCAGCGATGCTGGAATGATTATTTTATTTGATTTCATTTCATTCTGAGTCATTATCGGCTCACCTATTTAGTGAAGACCTATGAACACATGTTAAGTGGTTTGGTTTAAAAATGGTGAGAGCTATAGTGTGTAGCGAATGATGTTCACATTTGTCCGTTCTGCTCTATAGTATTCTTGCAAAATATATGGGTGCAAGAAAATAAAAGGAAAACGAAGAAGACAATTCACTCCTGTATGATGAGCGCTGCGTAGAAGCACGGCACCGTTTTCTTTGTGGAGGTATAGCGAACGCGCATTCCTTTCTTTCTTTTTTGGTTCGCGTCGGCCGAGTGGCGATATCCTATTACATCCGGAACGAGGACCTATCGCTTTGCGATCGCATACAAGAGTGAGCCATCTTTTGACGATGGTAGGATAATTATTGACCTGAGGAATAATATGGATTTATGTGGTTGTGGTGGACTTTGTGTTTGTGATTGTGAAAATGTGAGTGTGTGTCTGTGTATGTGTGAACCAGGGATCCCACTTGACAAGTAAGTTCTTTGTGTGTGCTTTTTCATGTGACACGAGTGATACATTTATGTGCCATTGCGTGGAATAGTGGCTTAAAAAATAAGGGAAGCAGTGCTTGCATTGCTATCTGTAGGATAGACCGAGAGCGTTTTTAATGGAATTACCTCGCGAACCTGGTGAAGTCTTCGTTTTGGGCAGGCTATTTTATGAGAGCCGGTCCTGTTGCGATGCATTTGATACGCTTTCCTGAAGCAGCGTGCTTTGTTCTTGTAGTGTGGTTTACGCCTTTATCAATAGAAATGAATAGAAGTGTTTGTATGTTTGTTTGTTTGTTTGTTAGTATGTGTCTGTCACGTTCGTAGCGCTGTTCAAGCTTTATTTGCTTTGCAAAAATTCAGACTTTATGGTATTAAGCTGTTCGAGTAGAAGTGACTTTCCCTGCTCGCTTAAGATAAATTGTGTATCCCTGCCCTGTGCTTTCTTCACGCAGGGACAATGCAAATGAGTATTTAGCATTATGCAATAATTATCTGATAGCAGAAATGGGTGTCTTTGTCACAGTTTATTAGCGTGTGTGTCGATATTTTATTTTATTTTTTTCTCTTATTGCTATTCGAGCAAAAGTGCGTGTAATTTTCGCTGCTCTTTTCTTATTTTCTCTACTTTTATGTAGAAGAAAGCCTCCTGCGTAAAAGCTGGATAGTGTTCTACCAGTGGAAGTGGGGTTGTTTGTTTGATTTTGTTGGGTGTTCGATATCTTGATGAAGTAAGCAGTGCTTAATTTTGCAGGGTTTTGAGCAGAAATGCTGGTATCTGAGCACGGAGTAGAAATTGCTATATTTCTCTGCTCCCTAAGAAACTTTGTACGTCGTTTTCCAAGCAGACCGCGTTTAGTTTACGCGAAATGAACTTATGTATGCTCTATGATGATCCGCCGCAGGCTTAGCCCTTTTCCCCGATCACCAGTGTTTTGGCATTCGATGTCGCATGTCTAGACTTGTTCAGTAGTGTCTTTCTTGCTGCAATTTTTACCCTTCCCTGATATCTTGTTGCTGTCATGTTGTGCTAGCCGCGTAGCGATAAGCGGTGATTCTCCGATTATTCCTAGGCGATACGGCTTAAGCCTTTTCCCTGCTCACTGAAGGAAATTTGTGTATCCCTGTCCTGTGCTTTCTTTACGCAAGGGTAATGCGTCTGTGTATGTGGCACTATCATATACCAGACATGAGTGTCTTTTTCTTGGTTTATTGGCATATGCTTCAGGTTTTTTAAGTCAAGCAAAAGTGCGTGTAATATTTCGCTGCTCTTTTTCTTATTTTCTCTACTTTTATGTAGAAGAAAGCCTCCTGCGTAAAAGCTGGATAGTGTTCTACCAGTGGAAGTGGGGTTGTTTGTTTGATTTTGTTGGGTGTTCGATATCTTGACGAAGTAAGCAGTGCTTAATTTTGCAGGTTTTTGAGCAGAAATGCTGGTATCTGAGCACGGAGTAGAAATTTCTATATTTCGCTGCTCCTTAAGAAAATTTGTACGTCGTTTTCCAAGCAGACCGCGTTTAGTTTACGCGAAGTAGAAAAATGAAGTTGTGTATGCTCTATGATGATCCGCCGCGGGCTTAGGCCTTTTCCCCGATGAGCAGTGTTTTGTATGCGATGTCGCATGTCTGGACTTGATCAGTGTTGCAATTTTTACCCTTCGTTAATATCTTGTTGTTGTTGTCGTCTTGTGTTAGACGTTGAGCTTCGTAGCGATGTGCGGTAACGCTACGATTATTCCTGAGCGCTCCGTGTGTTTAATGCGTTGTCCTCTGTGCGTGCATGCGTGTGCTTTTTTTCTCCTGATTTGTGACGTCATCGTGGCATGTCTGGACTTGTTTAGCAGTGTTGCAGTTCTTCCCGCTGCTAGTATCTTGTTGGTGTCATGTTGTGCTAGCCGCGTGGCGATGTGTGGTGACCTGAGGTCTTAAGCCTTTTCCCTGCTCACCTAAGGAAATTTGTGTATCCCTGTCCTGTGCTTTCTTCACGCAAGGGCAATGCGTCTGCGTATGTGGCACTATCACATACCAGACCTGAGTGTCTTTTTGTTAGTTTATTAGCATATGCTTCAGGTTTTTTAAGTCAAGCACAAGTGCGCGCAATTTTTCGCTGCTCTCTTCCTCAAATCACCGATTTTACGCAGAAGAAAGTCGCATGGTGCAGCTGAGAAGTGGGTTTCTCTGATTGTTTGTTAGATGTTGTTAGGAGCTCGGTATGTTGAGGAAGTCAGCTGTTAAAGGTATCCGTGAAGAAATGCTTGCATCTGAACGCAGGATAGGAATTCCTGAAGCACGGCACCCTCAGTGTAAATTAATTATTTTGGATATGAGTCGGCTTCACTGCATGACAAGGCTGAAATGGGAAGAGAGAAAAAATTGGAGCGCTTCATTAGTAGCGATCCAAGTAATAGGGCAATTATAGTTTCCATAGAAAGTTGAATTTTAATGGGCTCCTAAAATTATAGTTTTGTAGAAGCTTTTCGAAACTGCAATGCAATAATCATTAATATAGTATAGGAATGCCATCATGTTCCCGTAAAGGCGTTCTGTCTTGTGCTTTGGAGTGCGCGAATAGAACTTTGCTCCCAGGCTTTCCCGCCTTTATGCTCGCAATGCGCGAATGGAACTTTGCCCACCCGGCTTCCGCGCGTTTTTGCTCGCAGGTGTAGCCTCAGACAACGAATGTATGAGCATAGAAAGGGTCATGTATTACATAAGCCTGGAGGTGACGTTGAGTGGTCTCACTTATTATTTTAAGGAGCAGTGGTAGTTTACTGTAATTCTAATGACCATGATGAGCCTTTGGGGTGAAAATAGTTAATATGCAGGGTGCTTTTTTGTTGAATTTTAATGAGAGAATCAATGTCATTCAGAGTAGGACAAAGGAAATAATCTTGCGATTCAATAATTAATAGGAGTCTTTGCCGGTGTCTTCTTCAGACAGGATGTGATGATGTCACGCAGTCTGTAGCAATGCGTTGACTGTTACTGAAAAAAGTGTAGCAAAATGGTGTGTATTCCCCTGGACAGATTTATGATGACCACTGTTTTTGAACAAGAGGAGTGCGTGTGCTTGGAAATAGTTTGATGCTGGTTTCCTTCTTTGTTTCTTTTCGCTTTTTCCCCCTTGTTGTCTGACAAACATGCGCTGACCATGCCTGGGCTTGTTCTGACATGCTTTCCTTCTACATGTAGTTTTTTTTCTTTTTGTACAAGGAATATTCTTGACGATAGTGCTGCCTTGAATGGGAATAGTGCTATTCTTAATACTTTTGCGATTCATTTAGTTCAGAGAGTAACCGCGAGGGGGACAGGTGTGTGACTTTATTCAGGAGGAACAAAGCATCATTATTCAATTATCTACCTGGCTCTCGGGTGGGATGAACATGTCTTGCTGCACCATTTTTTCCCTGTACAGTAAGACTTTGGGAATGAAATGCTATAATCTCCTCTTTTCTATGGTGCTCTTCTGCAATAGTTCCCTATGCAATCGTTATAGAAGAATAAAGGAAATAATCTTGGGATAGTGATTCAATAAATAACAGGTCCCATGTCTAGAGCGTGCGCGTTCTTGAGCCACGCACCTGCAAGATGACGTCATACCGTGGCTTCACTGCAGATTGACCAAAGGAGCATTAGTGGAAAAGAACAGTGTAGCCCTGAGACAATAGGATGCCGTCACGACCAATGAGACTGGCCTGCAGGGGGCGCAAGGATTCACTTCTCTCTTGGACACTGGCGGGTGTAGATACGGTAATTATGATCCTGGCGTTGATCGTCAGTTGAAGAGCGTAGCTTAGGTGGGGTTCTGTCTGCCTCTGATGGGGTGCGGATCTGTGGTTCGTTACTGGTGAATGGTGTTCGACGATGCAGGTGGATTTTGTGACGAGCGGATTTACAATGAGGGAATGCTGTGAACGGGAAAAATGATGGTGAGTGTCTTTTCACTCTGTTCAAGTGTTCATTTTCCTCTGTTGCCCAACAGTCGTGCGAATTTGTCCTGACATGCTCCGATATGCATGCTTTCCTGTGTTAACGCTTTGTATTTTTTTCTTTTTTGACAAGGAACATTGTCGTCTTGACGATAGTGCTGCCCTGAGTTCTGCGCGCGTTGATTTGTTGAGTGCCTAGTCCTCTTATTAGCCGTTGATGGAGTTACATGTTAGGATATTTTGTTCTTTTGCAAGTCTCATTTAGTAAGACTTTGGAATTCCTACGATCAGTTTTCATGCATGGTGCTCTTCTGCAATAGTTTCCTATGCAATCGTTATAGAAGAATAAAGGAAATAATCTTGGGATAGTGATTCAATAAATAATAGGTCCCCTGTCTAGAGCGCACGCGTCCTTGAGCCACGCAGGTGCATGATGACGTCATACCGTGGCTTCACTGCAGATTGACCAAAGGAGCATTAGTGGAAAAAAACAGTGTAGCCCTGAGACAATAGGATGATGTCTGGACCAATGAGAACTGCCAGCAGGGGGCGCTGGAATGCTCTTCTCACTTAGCCTCACGACCAATGAGAACGGCCAGCAGGGGGCGCAGGAATGCTCTTCTCTCTTAGCCTCTCGCAGGTGGCGGTAGGAGCGCGCAGAGGGCGCTACGAGCGCGCGCATGCATAGCACCCGTAGAGTGGCGCTTACGTCAGTCCACCTCTGGCTCTCGTTGGGAGAAGACGTGCGGTCGTTCGCTCAGTCGTCACTTGATCCCTGGCTGTCGACGAGAGCAGTCGCATCGGTCTGCGCTCCTACTGTGGTGAGGTGATTTGTTGTGTAACTAATGATTTCGCCAACTTTGTTCCCGCTTTGTTTGCGATTTTCGTGCCCGTGCACGTCGGGTGCTGATTGCTGTTGTCCGGGCATTCCCGCCATTTTCTATCATCTTCTGCCTTGGGACCGGGAGTAGCGCTGGCGTGATTCTTAATAATTTTGTTGTGAGATTAGTTGAGAAAGTAACCGCTAGGGGGTGTAGCTGCGGGGCTTTATACAGGACAAAAAAGCATTACGAGTCAGTTTCTGCCTGCCTCTCGGATGGAGCAGTCGCATGGTTCTACGCTCCTGTTGTGGTGGGATCATTTGTTGTGTAACTAATTTTTTGTTGTTAGCTATTGATGGTTTGCATACTCTTGCTTTTCCAGCCTCTGTATTACGAGTGTTTTTCTCCTTGCATGCCCAGAGCTGTCCTAACTTGCCCAGACATGCCGTGATGACGTCACAGCTGACGTCACAGGATGTCCGGAACTGGTGCTGCGATGCTTTGCAACCTGCCTCCGTGCTCCGTCGCCCAGCGACAGTCAGCGGCCGTTCCGGACGGCTTCCTTCAAGATGGCGTCGTTGATCTTCAACGAAACTCCTTCTCTCCACTCTATCTCTATCTATTTTTTTATTTTTATCAGCTCAACTAGCCCACAACTCACATCTTCGTCTGAACGTGTCTTAGATGATCCCCAATTAGTGTAATGACTCCCTGGTGGGTCCTGATTAATGTGGGGGGTCCTAATTAGCTCTAATTGCTAATTAATGGCGTCCAGACGAAGATGTGAGTTGTGGGCTAGTTGAGCTGATACATTACTACTGTCAGGTACGTTTCATTTAGACATGGCAAACATAAAGTGGTGTTTCTCAACACAACTTAGCAGTGGTCTTCATGCATTACTGCTACGGCCATTAAGCGTGAATAGAAACCTGCACATTATCCATGATGTAAAACCCCAAGACTAGGGAACACGAAGGGACAGACACAAACATGTCCCTTTGTGCTCCCTAGTCTCGGGGTTTTACATATGCATCATCTTCACCAGCTCACTTGCTTCCGGCCATTTTTTCTGCACATTATGTTCACTCTACTTTTATCGTGTGCTATATAATCTTGTTCAAGTTCTGTCAAACAACCTGTAATGCTATAAAAAATTCAGTACACTGTTTGTGTGGGTTGAATGGTAGCGCATGAATGCAGGAAGGAAACTGTCATGTTATGGCAAGTGTTTACGTATTGTACACTTAACTACTAATTTTATTGGTTAGCTTTCGCTGGCGTATCATGTCAAGCCATGTTATATTAATTTGGAACATGTTCTTCTTAGTAGCCAGAGCAGCTGATACACAGAGAGAACATAGCCCGTGTGTGTTTGTCTTTTCCACCGCAGCCCTTGGGTTTCCTCCCTGATGGCTACACATGTCAGGGATAGGTTTCAGAACCGGTAGTTCCCGCCAAGTGTGAATTGCTTTTCAGGGGATCATCACGCTGGCAGATGAAACATATGGTTTAAATTATTTGCAGGACAGGAATTGCGCAGCTTCACACAAATACTACTACTACGACGTAAGAGTGGTTTCAAATCTAGCTTTTTTGTGTTCCTGACATTATCGCACAAGATGTAGTATCCACTATGATCCTTTATGTGGGGGGTATGTACAGTGCAATCAACAGATGCTATTTACAAATCTGTGTTTTCTGTTTTGAAATGGGGTAGTTTGTATCTGAGAGCCATAGTGAAACACAGGCCCTCGACAAACATGGCAACACATTGCAGGGACTCTGGATGCTGCCTAAATTTCCAGAACACACAGCTCAAGGCAGCGGTTAAATAATAAGTGGTTAGAGAAATCCAAGATAGTTGCATCCGTAAGCAGTCCGCTGTTGGATTTGCTTCTGTCAGAGATACGTTATCTCAAAGCGAACGCACGGACACACTCAGAATGATACTAGGGCTGCCTGTGAAATAGAATGAGGAGAGGGGAAGATATATAACCCTTTTTCTTGTCTGTTATTCTATTGGTTAAATTGTCATTTTCTTAGCAGCATATGTGTGTATATTCCAGAGTCTGCTAATAAATATATCAGTTTAGAGCTAGCAGTCGCATTGTAGATGTCTCATCCTGTCCTTGGTCGCTTGTGATTCACTATGGCCATGCTTGCTCTTGCAAAAACAGAAAACAAAAAAAGACAACAGAAAAACACGAAAAGAGCGACCTAAAAAGCTGCCTTTTCTAGTGCTCACATGGAGGCAATGCAATGAGGTAACATGTTCCATTCATGAACTGTGCATAGTAGTACATATCACAACGGCAACCGATTATTCAGATTTTTCTTGAAGTACTTTTTTTTTGCTTTGTTTGCACAGTCTATTATTGGAGCTTTATGTGATTTCCCTCTTCAGATACTTTAAGATTGCTGATGCTGTGCAGTTTGTTAATTTTGAAACTGTACTGTGCTGAGGTACAAAAACAGAATTGCCATATCTGCATTTGAGCACATAGGAATAATTTGTAAGTACTTTACTTGTTGACATTAATATTTGCACCAGGTCACAACATTGTTGATTTATGGAAAATGTAAATAAATATATTTATTTGCTTGCCAAACAATGCACAAATGTCTTCTTTCCTAGTGAGATATTCTCTGTTCACCAGACATAAATGTGGAAAAGTTAAAGGGGCACAATGATGGTAGAGTCTAGCGTTGCTTTTTGCCACTTCTCATATATGCACTGTTATTCGTGTGCACATGTAGGAATAGGAAGGTAGAGGATGCGCATAAAAAATTTCGTATGCAGCCACACATATGGTTCAGAAGATTAATTAGATGATGTCCAAGCATATATAATCGTGCTTCATGTGCAATGGGTATGCTAACGGATTGCTTCCATGAAGCCTTTTTATTTATTTTTGATAAATTCTTTTTATAAATGTTATTTTTTATTTTATATAAATTTCACATTACATATTGTATACTTATATTTTTATAAATTTTATAAACTAAAAACTCAAGTTACACGGCCCCTGTAAGAGTGCCCATTGCAAATGGTTTGGTAACGTGTCTCGAACTGTAAAGGTAAGAGGCAATCGAGAATGCTGCAGACAAGGTTGCAACTTACATATTGCTTATCACGTCCTACATACAAAGTGATTTGTACAATAATTCCTGAGCACGGAATTAATCCTGAGGCTGGCCAGTGATGTCACCCAGGACGACAAGTCACATAATTGCCTTTAACACTTTTACACCCCATGGGCTGAGTTGTGAATTGAAAGAGCACTCTACAGAAGGATAAGGTGCACCTGATTCCTAGGATCTATGCTATGCCCTAACTCTTCAGACACCACATTTCTAAGTGGCAATATGTGCTCTGGTACTTCTTTTGTGTCTGCATAGTGTGCAACCACATGGCTACTGGAGCTTTCGTGAGCATGTTTTTGTGCGACGGTGTTCATTACAGACAATATCCAGATGTTAGACATAAAATGCAGTAGTTTGTAGCGTGCCACATAACGCAGCGTGACATGGGAGTGTGTGATTCAAAGAAAGCTTCTGGAAAACGCACAGAATCCCACAAAAAGTTTAAAATGTGATTTGTATTTCGTTTTACGTCTTCCGTCGTTACATACCATCGTCGACGCTGTTGCACATTGATAAATCGTACGCAAAACTTGTTCCATAGCAGTATGCGGTTTCTCAAATACATAGCACAATTTTCCTGCAGTAATAAAACGCTGTCGGCATTTTCTTGCTGACACGGCTGTCGAAACGTCAGTCTCTACAATGGGCAAGTGCTGTAAAGGGGCTAACGCAGACGCGACTTGATACAAATTGTACGTGCTCACAAAACACAAACGACGAATTCCAGTCACAACATCGCACAGAGGTTGGTTCGCGAATGAGTTCGCAGCTGCTGCACTGTTTACTTATCGCGGAACGGTGGAACCCTGCTGTCCGCCATCTTCAAGCACAGATACGTGAAGCCGCGAGAAGCCGTAGCTGAAATCCACTGACAAGTACGAAGGCGCGTACACGTCACAATGCCCGTTCGGGTGCATCTACGTCATAAAAATGGCTGCGCCCATGTGTGTTTCGGAATGAATTACCTATTTTTTTGACATGGTACTGTACCGAACTGAGAGAATGAAGGTGTATTTTGGGGAGAGCTGGATGTGGGCTTTCAGAATATAACAACCGTTTCGACTATTTGGGATATCGGCATAGCTGACCTTTAAGCTGCTTCAGTCCAAGCAAGCAACAATACTTCAGTTAAAACAGCGGACTTTTATGCCAACAAAGCTATTGCCAGCGCGCGAAAGGCGGCAGATACCTCAACATGCTTTTACTTTTCTCTTTTCTTCTTAGCTGTGTTGCGACCTCCGAACGGAGAATATTCAACCCCTCAAGGACAAGGCAGAAGATCCTCTGTTCTTTGCGCAGGCCACAAATGATTCCAATTATGCGTATTTCCGCAGAAGGTTTCCCTTGCGTCAAGTCACCTTAAGACGTGCATGCTTTGCCGTAAAATTTCGTGATATCTGGAAGCTAGCTTTTGGTCATGTACTCTGCTGTGTACCTGTATCAATACCAGATGCTGGTGATATTCTGAGAGTTCTCGAGGTTCTTTAATGATGGATCTTCACCGACGCCGACAAAAGTAAACAAAGGCTCGCTGCGCTGTACACGACGACATGTCATTTTCTGTCTGCTGCGTATTCTATTCGCTACCGATTCGGCACGTAAAACGATATGGACGTCTGCATACTGCTCATATGCACAGTCCACAGGCGCCAGCGTAATTAATTTCGTGTTGATGGGGCTCGCGAATGACATTCACCAGCCGGATAGCTTGCTTTGAATGCGCTGCATCATAATTCATTTCATCGACGTCTTCTGTTTGTTGCCCACCGGTGTCTGTCGACTCCAGTTTGAAACACCGCTCATTCAGTCTTCAACGTCTCAGTACACAACCACTGCGTACTCTTCGTTGGGGAACGAGCACCACCACGCCAAACAGATGCGCACTGCGCTGCATTCCCAAGCAAGCATACAAGGAGGCCGGTGGCGTCCGCACAGCGGTACACACTGTCTACCTCCACCAGTCACCTGCGTCGTTTTCTCCCTTGCGCTCTGCTCTTTATCAGATCTAAGTACGCCCCCTGCGTGGGCCCTGTCTTTGAATGCGCGGCCGACAAAAGGATCATCGTGGCAATGCCGTTTGTTGTGCTGTCGCGAGAAGATTTAAAAAAAATCTAGTTTGTTATCTCCTATTCTATAGCCTTTCTACATTCGTATCCATGAGGCGCTGACATTGCTTCTTCCACAGTTCTTGATTCTAGCACGAAATCGCTTATTTTTACTGCAAAGCACGAATGACTTTGCTTGAGTTTTGTGGCTAGCTGCTCGGAACGCCTGCCCAGCACTGACTCCGGACCACTTTGAGGCGACTGACGACGTCAACAGCTGGAGAGCACTCGTCTGCAGTCGCTGGCGCAACCCCCGAAGATTCCACTGGCGCTTTCGTTCGGTTTTTGCCCATCTTCGTCAAAGAAAACGCCACAGCTGACGAAGAAATTGTCGTTTTCTCTGTCCCACAAGTTGTACCCTTTTACGCCCTCGGGGTACCCGGCGAACATACATTCTACTGTCTTTGGGTCCAGTTTGGACGATCGACGCTGCTTCTTTATAGCCCAGGGATCTGTATCCATATGCCCTTATGTGGCCGCTACGGGATTCTTTGCCAAACCACAGATGGTCTGGCACCTGCCTGCCCACCGAGCTGGAGGAACACGTTTTTCGTACATAACCGGAAGTTACAAGAGCGTCCGCTCGGAGTGTTTTGGGAATACCAGACTCTGTTTACAGAGCTTTTACGAGACATGTTTCATGAAGGATATAAAGATGACGTCTGCCTTTTGAAGATGAGTTTGTGCGGGTTACGTCCGTCAGGCAGGCAGGGGAATGTGAGGCTTGGGGAGTTTCTGAAGAGCGCGGGCGTAACCAGGTCCAGAGCTGATCCCCGTATGAACTTCGAAAATCCCCATCTTCCTTCCATCCCCCCTCCTTCCTCTTTCTTAACTGTTAGCTTAACCTCTTCGTCCCCTACCCCCTCCCTTGGAAATGTAACTGCCGCCACTATTCTGAGCAGGTAGGCTGCTGCAGACTTATTTTCCTAATAAACGTGACTACCACCACCAGCACCACCATCCCGTATAGCAACGTTCACTCCGTTGATTTGATGAAAAACGGACGGCATACGCCACTTTTGTGGCGCAAAAATGGCGTATTGCCATCAAGTAAGAAAAAAAGCGTACGCTCCCGTTTTCAGCGAATCAGGGGAAACAACGATGTCACTGGGGATCATGGTTGGCTACGTGCGTGCTATGTGGTGAAGTTTATTTTTTCAGGGTGCACCACGATCAACATTTATTTCATTTCTCAAAAGTGGAACGGCGTCTTCATTGCGTACCGTTAAGTGGCGTGAAATTCGAACACTTTTATTGTTAAGCTTCCACCACACCGGCAAAGTTGGATAACTAGCACTGATAATATGTAGCAGTGGACAGCCTGCAACACAGCGTTTGCGGCAGTCGTCGCACTAACAATCCAAACCATTCATGATGATAATCACTTCCACGATGATGCCAATACATATATAATCGCTTGCTTGCTTTTCGCTCTGGCTCCAGATTTTGGCGCCTGAACGTGTCTTTGCTCAACGACCCCGAAATTAAAAACGACGTAAAAAATTGGCTTGCGGATGTTTGTTCCGCGCCCGATTTCGGGCCTAGTCACTGGGAGGCTCTAAAGCTGGATGCAGCACACCGTTTTCGGCATTGGGGCAGACAGCGCGCGCGTGAACACCGGCAGTGTAGAGATGCACTCAGGCAGGTGTTAGCTGTGCTTCGCCACCCTGACTCACGCAGTCCTGAATCTGCGTCCGATATTGAGGGCGTGCAGAGGCGCCTAGCCTCTCTGCGAATGCAGTCCTGGCGCAAATTTGTTGCGCAACGCAATGTGGTGCGCTGGTGCCGGGAGGCATATTGCTCCCGTGTGTTACTCAAGCGCTATGTGGCAGAAAATCCGGACTTCGGAATTACTGAGCTCCGGTCAGCTGACGGCTCAGTTCTGACTGATCCCGGTGACATTCAGGAAGCAATGCGTGAGCATTGCGCGGCCCTTTATCAGGGGTCACCTCACGACGAGCCTGTTGTCAGCCGAGAGTGCCCGCTGCCGGCGAAACAAATGGAGCATGTTGACTCAGGGCCGCTCACGCAATATGAAGTTTTTACGTCTGTCTCCTCAATGACGAGCGGAAAGTGCCCTGGCATTGATGGCCTCCCAGTTGAGTTTTACAAGCGCTTCTGGAGTGTGATTGGTTCTTGCATGACTCGGGTTTTTAACATCTGCTTAACCCAGGAGTTGCTATGTCCCAACATGCAGAATGGTGTTGTTGTTCTTCTGTGCAAAGACAAGTCTCGAAAACTGGACCCAGATGTTTATCGTCCGATTACTTTACTGACGAGTGATTATAAGATCTTAACTAAAACTCTTCTATTGCGCGTTTCACCTCTGTTGGAGAAGGTGTTACGTCCTTGCCAAGCATGTTCCGTCCCCGGCAGGTCCTCAGACCTTCATAGAATCGCTCTTCGTGATGCCATCCACTGGATTAACAGTGGTCATGCCCCCGCTGTGCTGGCGTCATTCGATCAGTCCAAGGCATTCGATCGCGTGCGACACGCATACCTGTTCTCTCGGCTGAGGGCATATGGGTTCGCCGTTGCTTGGGTCAGGTATGTGGAAACGTTGTATAGGGGCGCTAGAAGCGTTGTCTCTCTCGCTGGCGGGCTGTCGTCCCCTTTGATGTAACTTGTGGGGTCCGTCAAGGATGTCCCCTCTCTCCCGCCTTGTACGCCATTGCCATCAACCCTCTACTCGAGAGACTGTGCTCACTTCCAGTTACACTGCCTCTGCCCAATGGATGCCCCCCCACCTGTTTTTGCGTTCGCGGACGACATCTCTGTGATCGTTTCTCGCGAGTGTTCCCTAGGGCCCGTTTTGAAGGCGTTTGAGGATTACGGAGCCGTTTCAGGTGCAAGACTGAATAGATCAAAAAGTGCAGCACTGTTTTTGAACCTCCAGCCTTCCTGCGGGGCTCCTTTCTGTGTTCCAGTGAGGCCAGAAGTCAAAATTCTTGGCGTGACTTTTGATTGCACTGGCATATCTACCGTAAATTGGCCACGAGTGTTTAATCGTTGCAGAGCAGTCCTGCGGCAGCTTAAGTTTGTTGATTTGCCCATCACTTTTTCGCTCATCTGCTAGTGGCCTGGTACTACAGTCGCTTGTGGTTTTTAGGAGTCGTTGCCACACCGCCAGCACTAATTCGTACTGCCATCACTAGGCACGCGTTCCGTTTCCTCTGGGGCGGTTCGGTGGAGTGGGTCGCGAGGTCCCGCTTGCACCGTACACGTGACCGGGGCGGCTTAGCCTTGCCGGTGGTGCTCGACAAGTGCCTTGCACTTCAGTCGCGCGTTTATTTCGAGGCATTGCGCACTCCCGAACACCCAGCGTGCGCATGAGTTCTGTACTCTCTGGGATATGCTACCAGGTGGTTCGTTGAGAGCCCTAGGTTTCGATAATGCAGTGGAACTGGAATGGACAGATACGAATGGAACAGATGAACGAATGAATGAATGAATGAAACAGATTCCAATGACGCAGTCTGTCAAAAGCTTTTGCCTGGTCGAACGAGGCTAACACCGTCGTTAACCATTGGATGGGGTCAAGGACGGCCATCCTACGGAGGATGGATGACCTGCCGAGAACCGAACAGGTCTAGAATTCTAGTCAAAAGTTGTTGTATTGTTGACTCTATGAGACGATCCTCGGTAAAAGAGCAAAGATCTAAGAAAAGATCTTCCTGCAACAGAACTGCAAGCAGTACTCCACCGACGACAAAGGCGTGTATTGTCATCAAGCAATACCTATCGAGGTAGGCTCCTTTACACTAGACGCGCACTATGCTGAAAGGCCGGATAACAACGCTCCTAACGGAGATT
Source organism: Ornithodoros turicata (assembly GCF_037126465.1). NCBI lineage: Eukaryota > Metazoa > Arthropoda > Arachnida > Ixodida > Argasidae > Ornithodoros > Ornithodoros turicata. Next base: position 213,080 of record NW_026999391.1, read on the forward strand.
GCTGTTTGTACAGGCCATACCATGCGAACAATCCATGATATACGTGAGAGCCACGACGGAGGACAGTACAAGTCTAGCAAACTGGCTAGAAGAGAATGTGCCACTCACCCTGATAAAAGTGGAAGATGCGAGTGGAGCAAAGCCAGCGACGGGAGCGCTCGACTGGGCCGAGCACTGCGTGCTCCCTGGTGATCAGCTCCCGCAGTCCAGTACGAACTGCCTGAAACAGACCTAAACTCCCGCAGTCGGGGCCACCGAAGACTAACCGGGACCGGCGTATCCAAATTTGGGAATTGATTTCCGCAATCAAACATGCCTAACGTTACCGACCCCTTGCTGCAACCGGCAACGGTTCCATGAACCTTACAGTGGCCCATTCGACACTCGGAAGATCAAAAACAACCGCCAGTCTGCTACACAGGAGCAGCAGAATCTGGCGCGGAAGGAAGCTCTGCTCTGGTGACTCCGAGATGCCACAAGACGGGCAGTGATCCGTTCGACAAATACAGAATCGGTGTAAACCTTCACGGAACGGCCGGACACCATGAGCCAGCTTCCACTGGAGAGCAAAGAAAGTCTTGTATTGCCAACTGTAGGATGGCATGAGTCAAACAATTAAATATATGTATTGGCATCGAGGCGGAAGACCAGTCACAAGGCAATCAATTAAATTCGTTACATTGTTAGTGCGACGACTACCGCGAACGCTGTGTGCACTCTGCCCAGTGCTACATATCATCAGTGCTAGATATCCAACTTTGCCGGTGCGGTTCACAATAAAAGTGTTCACCTATCACGCCACTTATCGGCACGGAATAAAGACGACATTTCACTTTTGAGAACTGAAATGAATCAGCCAACCATCATCCTCAGTGACATCGTTCTTTCCCCTGATTTGCTGAAAATGGGAGCGTACTAAACGGTAAAGCTCTGTTTTGAGAGCATGATATAATGGCAGCTCAAGCTACTGTGTGCCGACTATTGCTCATTTTGATGGAACTATATTTAGGAACAAACAATTTTTTTTCAATTTTACGAACTTTTCGAATAATTTGTACGAAAAAAAAAACAAAAAAGAGACGCCATTTTTGACATAGCTAATCACTAACCCGACAAAAAGTCAACATAACCTGAATGGATAAAAGACATAGTGGTGGAACAACTAGATAGTAGAATAGCAGTCATCTTAAATATTGATACACACACGAAAAACAAACCTTCACCGCATAGCACGGTTCTAGCCAAGCATCATTCCGATGACAACGTTCTACCCCCTTGATTTTATGAAAGCGGGTGGCGTACGCGATATGTGTGTCAATTATGAAAACTAATAATGCCACTGGTGTTGGTGCTGACGGTGAAAGGACTCGACTTTGTCGGTCTCAAAAGTAGCGTACGCCCTCGGTGTTTAGCAAGTCAGGGGAAAGAACGATGTCTCTGGGGAGAATGATTGGCTGGGAACGTGCTATGCGGTGAAGATCTGTTTCAGAGTGCACTGATCAAACACTAACGCGCGGTATAGCCACGGAATTGGGTAAGCATTAAATTAAATGAAAGGATGCAGACATTACATTTCATATAGTTCACGGTTTTTAACAACACACACGAAAGAGGGCAGTTTGACGCAGTTAACACAACCTATATAGTCATGTTCAACTTAAGAAAGGAATTCCGCGGTTATTGTAGCACGAATTTTAAGATATTCTCATTATATACATGACATTCTCGGGTAAACGTACACATGCCCCCGTCTCGACTTCCGGTGCCACGAAGAATTCCGGTCCTTCCGCGACTGAAGACGCTCGGAACCAACCACCATGCAGGATATCTTTCACATTCCCTATTTGTTGAAAATGGGAGGCGTACGCCTCTTTGTGGCAATTTGAACTGTGATAAAAAGGGCGTATACTCCCCTGTCTCTCCAATCAGCAGCGCTAACTGTAATAATCGCCACAGTGGCTGGCGCAGAGCGCGTGCACTGCGAAATCGGATGTCATTTCGGCAACAAACCGGAAGCGTTGCACAAAAGCATGTATAGGCTTATTTTAGGAAGCATGTTTTCTCCGACGTAAGTACTACACGAATAGATTGTATACAGCGTTTCAAACATTTTTTTTTCTTTTTTTCTAGTTGTCGATATAGGCAGGAAAAGAGGCGATCCCGTCCTTGGTTTGAACATCACAATAGGTGCAGAATGCCTTCTTAAATATCCCTGATAAAAAGTGTCTAAATGCTACAGGGATTGTACGCAAAACGCTAGACACAGTAGCTACAAAAGCCACCTTTTATCTAATCCGAATCCATTTCCAATGAATATTTGGAGACCAATTACTATAGAAACTGTATACAGGAAAATATATACAGGTCGTAAATAGAATTAATAGAATACCCTTTCATTTTCGATTCAGCTTACAGCTTGGATAACTCGTAGGCTACGCAGGGTTTGCACCTAGCCGATGCAGTTGTTCGATAGACTTTTTCTGTTTCCTTTTTGTGGCTTCAGAAACCGGAAATATTGCATTTATTTTAGTGCGACATCCGAGAGCTGCTTTCCCACTCGAAATCGCAACAACGAAAGAAGAAAAACAGAAAAGTGGGAAAACAGTTGCGCGCGCACAAACCTGTGACTTGTATTGTCACGAAGCAGGAGAGCTACCTACGAAAGTAGGCTACTTTGCACAAGCAGGGACACTACAAGCGCGCTATTCTGACGTACTACCGACGTGCTTGCAGAGGAACATATAACTGGTACAGCGCACAAAGTAACGGCTTGGCAATTAGCGGAACCGTCTTCACTTGAGAAGTTTCACTTCACTCCAGTAAAGGTTGGGACAAAAGCTTGCGCAACACGCCAGGTGCGTGCTTTTTCCTCGGTGCGACACCGTAGCGGCTGGAAGAAGCGAGTGAGTTTACTGCATCGGAGGGGTGCAAGCGTGAGCCGTTAGCGACCCACAGTAGTAGTTTCGGCGCCGCTTGGGTGCCTGGGAAGTGGAAGCTACCACTGTGTGTCGCTAACAGTGCATCCTACCACCCCTCCCCAGACTGGCATACTGGTGGAAGGACTGTGCCCAGTTCATTCTTGAACCAATTCTTCATTAGCTTGCGCATTTAATGCACCTATATGCTGCGAGACGCTTCGTACAATTTGCGTTCTAGTCGCTTCGGATCGCAGTGTTGCTTGCATGAAGATCTTCTCAAATGGGCTTTTGAACGGTTATAGACGGATTGCGTGTGGTACCACGCATATGGTTGTTGCAGACGAACTTGGAACGCTTTCTGGAAAGTTATTTATTATTTTATTTTTTTCAGCGCTTAGAGTTGGCATAGCGCAGCATGCGAAAATAGTGGGCTTTCTTTATTCTCTGTTCCTATGTTTCAGGCTTGCACCAATCAATGCACAAGAAGTCGTCGACGATTTTGTCAACCCGTATGAATCGAACCCAGCAATCGTGCCCGCACCCACCCGTACCAACCCGTGTGTTGTTGAACTGAAATCTAATGTAAGCACATCGAAGTGATTTTCTACTAGCACACATAAAAATGCCGAAACACAACGGAGTACGTGCCAGCCGCAAGGCATGCAAAATCACGAACAGGGTTATTGACCTCCTCAATGAACCTGGGCCTTGATATGAACATCCTGAGCAGTGGGCACGAAGGGATACAGAACTTACCATCCATCGTGCCGAGTCAGTATGATGGTTCTTCAGATGCAGCGATATGCAGTGAGATTTTTCAAAGGTCTCTCAGCTACTTGTCGGGAGGAGAAAATAGTGGTGACATATGACCTTCAGGACATCACGATAGCAGTACTGCAGGAGCAGTTCCTGACGCTATCCAACAAGTACATAGCTACGACACATGCAGCAGTACCGCAGCTGTGCACACAAGCAGATCATGCGCTGACATATTTGCACCCGTTCTGAGATATTTGTTCGAGTTATCATTAAGCACATGCACGTTCCCGAACATGTGGAAATACGCTGTCATTGTCCCTCTGTGCAAGACGGGCGACAGTTGTGATAAAAACAGCTATCGTCCAATCTCTTTGTTATCTAACGTATCTAAAATATTTGAGACACTTATGTAGATTGTATACGTTCTTGAAGCATAAGATTGTTGATGCGCAGCGCGGATTTGTCAAAGGGAGATCTGTTGAGACAGACCTCTGCATGTTTGTGCTCCTCTTGTTGACAATCGTGGACAGGTAGATGTGATACTATTCGACATGAGTAAGGCTTTTGACAGCGTCAACCACGAATTTTTCTAGAAAAGCTATATGCCTATGGCCTGCGTATGGTGCACTTGTCAAGTGGCTTTCGAGTTACCTTGCAGGACGGACCAATGTCGTACGCGTTGGTAATGACCCCTATGTACATTATCAATGTGTTTTCGGCCGTCCCGCGGGGTTCAAATTTAGGACCTTTAAATTTCAACGTGTTCGTCAACGACATATCACGTAATGCGAAATATTCAGAGTGTTAACAATATGCAGACGACCTCAAAGTTTACAGGAAGATCGAGCAGACCAGTGACGCGCTATCATTACAACACGACATTAATGTTATTGAATATCGGTGCACTAAAAATGGCTTGCGACTGAACACAGGCAAAACGAAAATGACTACCCTAACGCGAAAGAAAGACGCTGTGAAGCACGACTGCTCAATAGGTAGGGACATCATTGAGAGGGTATGTGTAGTGCGTGATCTCGGAGTGTTATGGCATTCTGCGTTGAGGTTGGAACCGCATGTTACAAGTATTGTAGCATCAGTAAAGCGCTCTCTTGGTATGATCTTCCGTGTTGCAAAGTGTTTTAAAAACAGCGAATGTCTGTTAACGCTCTATACCCAGTCAACCAAAGAACATCCCATGAATATCCCGAGGTCATTCCTTTATGGATGTTCAAATATTCCTGGTACATTCTGCGGATATTCCTGGGTAGGCTCTCGCAAGTCCCGTGGGTCCCATTTGCAACATTCCTGGGAAAGTCCAAAGAACCCCCCCACAAAGACATAAATGTCCTTATACTGGTGGTTAATGTCATTTTAAATTACATTGATATACTCTTATTATTTTGCATAGAGTTATGCATATTTATCATGTTTCGAGCTCACCGATACGACATGTCGACCTTCACGTGAGTCGGTAGCCGGGCCTGCACTCACACCTCATCAGATGATTGTGAGTTTCGAGGCCCGAAATGCCGAGCTATGACCGTACGTACAGACACGGCATTGTACAAGTATGAGGTTACGACTTACAGAAGACGCCTTTTACTTCTATGATGTACTTCTTCCAATCCAACCCGGGGGGGGGGGACCCCTTTCATTATCATGTGCTTAGCTTTTGACATCGTTGCATTTGGCCAGAAGCACTTGTTTCCCGTCAGCCATGAACAGGGTACGACTTCCACCTCATTGCGGCCCACAAAGTAGGCAATGGCAAAATGCATCTAAACAACAGATTACATGATGTGCCAGCAGATTCAGTAGACACGTGTCAAGCCGACCTGTGCTCGCACACTGCCGTCCACAGACGATACGGGCTCATATATCAGAGCTTGAGGGGGTCCTCAAAAGGCGTTGGTAAACTCGACAGAAAAGTAGAATGAAAAATTACGCATATTAAAGGAGCGGGGTGTAGCATATTCAACAAATGTAAGACATGAAATCACAGGACATGGACACTGCATTTGAGTGTTTCATACCGCGATCTAGATACATTTTTACTGCGTGTGGAGCAGAGAAATTACAGCATGCTTGTCCTCGTAGGGAATCTTCATTGCTTTCTGTATGCTGTGTAATGGCCACGGGGTAAGATACAGATAAGAGGTGATGACACTCTCTTGTCTTGCCATGCGAAGGCGGCGTCCAGATAATGTTCGCTTTACAGGCCCCCTCGCCTGATCGCCATCTGACGATGCGCAAGCAGCCGCACATGCGCACAGCTGCAGAGCTGCACGGTGCGCATAGCTGCCGAGGCCAAGAGCATTAGACATTCGCTTGCAACGCCGGGAAAGGCATAGGTATAACCTTTGGCGGTCCTGTCAGTCGTACTGCGCGCCGAGAGATGGCGATCAGGCGAGGGGGCCTGGAAAGCGAACATTATCTGGACGCTCCGCTGGCGTGGGTGTCATCACCTCTTATCTTTATCTTACACCGTGGTAATGGCCAACATCTGATATCTGAAAGCTCAGAGACCACAAGTATTCCTACTCTTGAGGATTCAAATGGCAAAAGGTATAAGTTGTCCTTCTCGAGGTACTCCCGACCAATGACACATTGCTCACCACGATATCTGAGCTGTGCTATCTTCATCACTTCAACAATGCTGCCTCCCACTATGCAGCAGTTGTCTGCTTTGAGTGTTGCAAGAGTGAAGCCCTGCAACCTGACAAGCTTGTACTGTGGTGGGGAGCACTGTGAAGGAAGGGGGCCCGATGAGTGCTGTTTCGAAAACCGAGTGCCAGTTGTCTCCACCGCTGGTAGCGGATGATCCGTATATGCTTCAGAAACTCTATTAAATAGCTGGAGGAGTGGCACATCAGGCTTACGCAGCTGCGATTTAAGACGCTCCATATAATTTTCAAATGGAAAGGCACTGAATTCATCAAGCTGCCCATGTACTTTGGCATCGTCCGCAAGGTCCAAGAGGCAATGCACATTAAAAGAGATTTGACTTGCTCCGTACAGGCATGAAAACTTCTTCACGAAGAGCTCCAGCAGAGAACGTGCGTAGTCGTTCTGGCTTGCATATAGTTCTTTCTTTGTCAGAATGAGCATTGCGCAGTGAAGAATAAGGAAGTGAGCATAATGCTCCTGTGATAGAATACCTTGTAAGATTGCTGGGCCTATCTACAAGAGAAACGTACGAAACTCTGTCGCCTTCCAGCGGTCGAGGTCATCCAGCGACCTTGGGTTTCGGTTGAACTCTCTTGGTGTGTATGGTGCTAAGTTTGATATTGCATGTGACAGTAGGTTACGCTGCCGAGGGCCTAAGCGGACACTCAGTGGCCCAGCCAGCCATGTATGAAGCATTTTCCTCATTACACCCAGACGCACTAAATGCATGTAGTCGAGAGGCATGCAAGCTACGCAGTCTATTGGAAGCTCGGTCAGAATTGAAGTACCGTTGTGGTGTTCTGGATCAACCTGACGGCGAAAGCTGCAGTCTGTCCGCAACATTCCTGATGAAGTTGGGAAGCAAACACGGTTTTGCAAAAAGTCGCCCTCCACAGTGCATTTTGGGCAACCAGAGTACCCTGTGTGGCCTTTGGTGATGAGGATGAAGCTTCTGGCTGGGGCATCGCAAACTGACAACGAAAAAACTGACAACGCGGATCTTAATAACGTTTGCGAAATCTGGATTCCATCTCGAAGCATACATTGCAATTCTGATACTAATTGACGGAGATAATCATTAGCAGATTTTGCCTTTGCATTACCAACGTACACGCCAACGAGGAATGGCTGTCGACTACCACAGTTCTTTACCAAGCACTGAATAGGCCACAATTGCTTTCGCGTGCTTTTTGAGAGAGGGAGTCCATCAACACTGAAACTTAAACTGAGAACCGGGGGGAGGTCACTGCTGACATATCTTAACTGTGCTTTGAGTCCCGTAGCCAATCCTAAGTGACAGTATTGCCCAGGGGGCATGTCCGTCACGTTACTAGAAATCTTGCTATCCCGTGGTGTTGCCAGAAGTGAGCATCGCTTGGCAAGTGCAAGAGACAGGAATGAGTCCTGAAGACCTTCAGAAGGGACGTTACAGAGGACTGAGGAATATTGTTCCTAACTGCCCAAGCCTTGAGTTGTGCTCGAAAAGCTTCCGGGTTATCATTTGCCTCAGTGCATGATCTGCTTGTGTGCACAGCTGCGGTACTGCTGCATGTGTCGTAGCTATGTGCTTGTTGGATAGCGTCAGGAACTGCTCCTGCAGTACTGCTATCGTGATGTCCTGAAGGTCATATATCACCACTATTTTCTCCTCACGACAAGTAGCTGAGAGACCTTTGAAAAAACTCACTGCATATCGCTGCATCTGAAGAACCATCATACTGACTCGGCAGGATGGATGGTAAGTTCTGTATCCCTTCGTGCCCACTGCTCAGGATGTTCATATCAAGGCCCAGGTTCATTGAGGAGGTCAATAACCCTGTTCGTGATTTTGCATGCCTTGCGGCTGGCACGTACTCCATTGTGGGCATTTTTATGTGTGCTAGTAGAAAATCACCTCGATGTGCTTACATTTACTTAGATTAGCTTACGTGCTTACATTAGATTTCAGTTCAACAACACACGGGTTGGTACGGGTGGGTGCGGGCACGATTGCTGGATTCGATTCATACGGGTTGACAAAATCGTCGACGACTTCTTGTGCATTGATTGGTGCAAGCCTGAAACACAGGAACAGAGAATAAAGAAAACGCACTATTTTCGCATGCTGCGCTATGCCAACTGAAGACTGGTTCAAGAAGAATTCATGAAGAATTGGTTCAAGAATGAACTGGGCGCACACATTAGTGTTTACATTAATGTTGCCTCCGGCAGAAACCCACATACACGTACCGCGTTCACTTGTGCGCATCACTAGTTTTCTGGCAAAATCGCCCAACGCTTTTTTGCTCGTATGTAATTTCCTCAACACGTAGCAACCAAAAGCCGAACTTACGGCACCAGTATGTCCTGCCACCAGTCCTTCCACCAGTATGCCAGTCTCGGGAGGGGTGGTAGGATGCACTGTTAGCGACACACAGTGGTAGCTTCCACTTCCCAGGCACCCAAGCGGCGCCGAAGCTACTACTGTGGGTCGCTAACGGCTCACGCTTGCTCCCCTCCGATGCAGTAAACTCACTCGCTTCTTCCAGCCGCTACGGTGTCGCACCAAGGAAAAAGCACGCACCTGGCGTGTTGCGTAAGCTTTTGTCCCAACCTTTACTGGAGTGAAGTGAAACTTCTCAAGTGAAGACGGTTCCGCTAATTGCCAAGCCGTTACTTTGTGTGCTGTACCAGTAATATGTTCCTCTGCAAGCACGTCGGTAGTACGTCAGAATAGTGCGCTTATAGTGTCCCTGCTTGTGCAAAGTAGCCTACCTTCATGGGTAGCTCTCCTGCTTCGTGACAATACAAGTCACAGGTTTGTGCGCGCGCAACTGTTTTCCCACTTTTTTGTTTTTCCTCCTTCGTTGTTGCGATTTCGAGTGGGAAAGCAGCTCTCCGATGTCGCACTGAAATAAATGCAACATTTCTGGTTTCTGAAGCCACAAAAAGGAAACAGAAAAAGTCTATCGAACAACTCCATCGGCTAGGTGAAAACCCTGCGTAGCCTACGAGTTATCCAAGCTGTAAGCTGAATCGAAAATGAAAGGGTATTCTATTCACGACCTGTATATATTTTACTCTATACAGTTTCAATAGTAATTGGTCTCTAAATATTCATTGGCAATGGATTAAGATTAGATAAAAGGTGGCTTTTGTAGCTACTGTGTCTAGCCTTTTGCGTACAATTCCTGTAGCATTTAGACACTTTTTTTTAATTGGGTGTTAGCGCCGCGAAGCAACTGTGGCTATGACCGACGTACAGATGTGGACAGACGGAGAGAGGATAGCAGGAAGGAGTGGGGGACAGGGGGTTAGTATGCGTCCTGGGCCGACTTCAGGGGGAACTGTGCCGACATTCGTCTGGACAGTGTTCGGAAAACCCAGGGAAAACCTCAGACAGCAGCCGGCGGTAGGATTCGAACCCACCACCTCCCAGTCTTCAGCATGACCTTGGTTACCACCAACGAGCGGACGCCTTAGCCCACTCGGCCATGCCGCTGGTTTAGACACTTTTTATCAGGGATATTTAAGGAGGCATTCTGCATCTATTGTGATGTTCAAACCAAGGACGGGATCGCCTCTTTTCCTGCCTATATCGACAACTAGAAAAAAATAAAAAATAAATGTTTGAAACGCTGTATACAATCTATTCGTGTAGTACTTACGTCGGAGAAAACATGCTTCCTAAAATAAGCCTATACATGCTTTTATGCAACGCTTCCGGTTTGTTGCCGAAATGACATCCGATTTCGCAGTGCACGCGCTCTGCGCCAGCCACTGTGGCGATTATTACAGTTAGCGCTGCTGATTGGAGAGACAGGGGAGTATACGCCCTTTTTATCGCAGTTCAAATTGCCACAAAGAGGCGTACGCCTCCCATTTTCAACAAATAGGGAATGTGAAAGATATCCTGCATGGTGGTTGGTTCCGAGCGTCTTTAGTCGCGGAAGGACCGGAATTCTTCGTGGCACCGGAAGTCGAGACGGGGGCATGTGTACGTTTACCCGAGAATGTCATGTATATAATGAGAATATCTTAAAATTCGTGCTACAATAACCGCGGAATTCCTTTCTTAAGTTGAACAGGACTATATAGGTTGTGTTAACTGCGTCAAACTTCCCTCTTTCGTGCATGTTGTTAAAAACCGTGAACTATATGAAATGTAATGTCTGCATCCTTTCATTTAATTTAATGCGTACCCGATTCCGTGGCTATACCGCGCGTTAGTGTTTCATCAGTGCACTCTGAAACAGATGGTGGTGGTGGTGGTGATAGGGCTTGCCGTTGTCGGCCTCACGTATGTGGGCAACGTCACGACTCACGCCCTGGGGGAATGTGCGTCCTGGGCCGACTTCTAAGGGAACTGTGCCGACATATGTCCGAAAGCGTCTGAGGAAAACCCAGGAAACAGATCTTCACCGCATAGCACGTTCCTAGCCAATCATTCTCCCCAGAGACATCGTTCTTTCCCCTGACTTGCTAAAAACCGAGGGCGTACGCTACTTTTGAGACCGACAAAGTCGAGTCCTTGCACCGTCAGCACCAACACCAGTGGCATTATTAGTTTTCATAATTGACACACATATCGCGTACGCCACCCGCTTTCATAAAATCAAGGGGGTAGAACGTTGTCATCGGAATGATGCTTGGCTAGAACCGTGCTATGCGGTGAAGGTTTGTTTTTCGTGTGTGTATCAATATTTAAGATGACTGCTATTCTACTATCTAGTTGTTCCACCACTATGTCTTTTATCCATTCAGGTTATGTTGACTTTTTGTCGGGTTAGTGATTAGCTATGTCAAAAATGGCGTTTTTTTGTTGGAAACATCTGGCATGTTTGATTGCGGAAATAAATTTCCAAATTTGGATACGGCGGTGCCGGTTGGCCTTCGGTAGCCACGACTGTGGGAGCGTAGGCTTGTTTCAGGCAGTTCGTGCTGGACTACGGGCGCTGATCACCAGGGAACAGGCAGTGCTCGGCTCAGTCGAGTGCTCCCGTCGCTGGCTCTCCTCTACTCGCATATTCCGCTATGATCAGGGTGAGTGGCACATTCTATTCTAGCCACTTTGCTAGACATGTACAGTCCTTCGTCCGACTCTCCCGTATATCATGGATTGTTCGCACGGTATGGCCCGTACAAACAGCAAGCTCCTTAGGAGCGTTGTTATCCTGCCTTTCAGTATAGTGCGCGTCTAGTGTCAAGGAGCCTGCCTTCATCGGTAGCTCTCCTGCTTGATGACAATACAGGCTCTCGTAGCCTATACAGTTGGCAATACAAAAAAGGAGGAAACTGAAGGGTGAGGAAGCGAGAAACTGGGGGCCTACAGATTGCTGATCTCAAACAATTGTCACAAGCACATGCTTTACATGGAATATATAGGATGTTGGATGGCAAGGACATCGGACAGCAGGTAGCAAAATTTTGGCTGGGAATAAACATAAGACACTTTCGCCAACACGGGATAGGTCATAGGAGTCCAATGTCGGAATTGCAGCCAGCAATTTATGAAGCAGGGAAGCACACTTTCCTGCAATTGAAAAGGTTAGACAAGAGCAAAGACTACAGCGGAAGCTCAGTCGCTGAAATATACAGAGATCTGAGGGTGAAAGAAATAGAGAAATATCCATCTACAATAACAGCGGAAGGTTGGAAAAGAATTCATAGTTACTGGTTAGAAGGCAAAAGAAAATCATTCCTGTGGAAAATGGCGCATGAGGTCATACCAGTGAGGGACAAATTTTTTATCTGTGGGGTAAAAGCCGCAGAAGGGACTGCAAGCTTTGCGGTCAAATAGAAACGGTGAGTCACGCCGTCTTCGAGTGTAAGGTACCGGTGTACCTGTGGTCCTGTTTTAATATATTGGATTAAGTCACTTAACGTTTGAAGAAGCTGTGGGAATACATGTTGGGAAAGTAACCAAAAGACAACAGATTTTTTACATGTTAGTAGCAGTCGAAATCGCATATCAAGCTTGGGTAAACAGGTGTAGAGTGGTGCATGGTGGTGACTATTGGGGTAAAGAACGAATGATAAATATAATCAGTTACTACGTACGAACTTGGCTTGGGAGGGAGCGGCTAAGGTTAGGAGCAAAAAACTTCGCGAAACAGTGGCAGTATAAAGGGTTCAGAGTAGTGGAGGGTATTATTGAATTTAAATTGGCCGGTTAGCTAAATGAATTTAGAATATACTAACGCCGCAACACAAGGAGGAGATCTATCGGAATTTTGGGGTGAGAATTGTACAGCACAGGAGAGTTGACTCTCTTCTGAAGCACACGATACAGCGTTACACGCAAGTGCAAAAGCAATGGGGCAGTTTTAGAACTGGCCTCAGTTGTTGACTTGGTTGGGGAAGATAAAGCAAATCAGTAAATTAAGGATATAGGGAGTGGCAGGCTAAAAGATAAGGAAGATGGGCTCGATAATTTTGTGATTCATCTAATCAGTCAACAATACAAGCTCTGGTAGCTTGCCTAGACACACAGTGGGTCTCCTGCTTGATGGCAATACAGCAGGACAATACACACACCTGTTAAATGAATATCTGTAAAATTCCTGTAGAGTACTTGTTAAAACTTTCTGAACAGGAGACTTTAAGACGATAATAATCTGATATGGGAAGTTTTCTCTTGTCTCATTCTACAGTTGGCAATATGAAGTAGGAGACCATAAGGATAAGCTAAACGACTCATCTAATCAGTCAACAATTCAACAATAAGCAGGAGACGGATGCGTACCGCCCCGTAGCACTTTCGACTTTCACTTCTTCCGTGGCTCGTCTCATAGAGTCAACAATACAAGAACTTTAGACTTGAATTCTGGTCAGGACACTTCTCCTACGTGTTTCGCCGCAGTTGGAGAAGGTCTTGCACCCATGGCAAGCGTGTTCGGTTCTTAGCAGGTCGTCGGTCCTCCATAGGATGACTTTTGGTGACACTAACCAGTGGTTAAACCTGAGGCAGCTAACAACGGTGTTGACCTCGTTCGACCAGACTTTTGACACACATCCGATTGAAATTACGCAAGGTATACGGCAGGGCTGTCCATTTTCTCCATTAGTGTACTCTGTCCCGATGAAACCGCTCCTAGTTCGCGTAAGCTCCCTCCCTGTCCTTCTTAGATTGCCTGGTGGTTGTCCCCATCCTGCTTTCGCGTATGCAGATGATATCTCTCTCATACTACCAGAGGAAGCTCACCTTGACCCTGTGCTGAAGGTTTTCGACGTTTTTTTTTTAAATTTCTGGCGCAAAACTGAATCGGTCTAAGAGCGGTGCCCACCCTCTACATTAATGCACGACCTTCTCGCGTTGCTCCTCGTGGCGTACCCTCGTAGCCTAGTCAAAATGCTCGGTGTTGTCTTCGATGATAGTGGGGTATGTCGTGTAAACAGGCCTAAAGTACCTAAACATGCCTCCGCTACTGACCTCTTAGTACAGCAGCCGTCTGTGGTTCCTCGCCGCTGTATGTCTGCCCCGTGCGGTATTCAAGTCTCCATAACTCGGATTCCGTTTCCTGTGGTCTGGTTTAGTCCATTGGGGCAGGAGGTCATATCTGCATCTCACGTGGGATGGGCGTGCCGGTTATCACGGAGTGATATCAAGCACTTGAGATCCGTACTATCTTTGGGGCGCTTCACTGTCCTGATCATCCAGCGTCCGCTTTGCTGCACTATTTGCTCGGTCATGCCGTCCTGTGGTTCACCGATAAACTCACTCGGTCATGCCGTAAGTAGTATTGGAATAATACAACTTAACGAAACGAGCAACTTGATACCTTCCTCCTCTCTCACCCCCCTGTTACCCCCAATTTTGCAATTTCCACACCCACCCAATTTTTAATTTTTTTTATTTTCGCATTTTCGCATACGCATAAATACACTTTCTAAACTCATTTAATAATTCAAGTCATTACTATACATATTCAATTCATTAATGTGTCAGTCCAGGTTCCGTAACAGCATCAGCCCATGGGCGCCGCCATCTGCAAAGCGTGACACCAGGCAGGTCGGAAAGCATCACGTCAGGTGGCAGCACTGCTGTCATCATGGGGACTTCCGTGGAATGCAGAAAAAAACGAAACAAGAAAGTGCTAACGAGGGGAAAACACATGCGAAAACAGGCACACACAAGATTTTCACCATCGCGAACATGTGCGGGCACGCACCGACGAGAATAGCAACAAGGGAATTGCGAACATGTTTGGGCATGCACGGACAAGAATAACAACAACAAGGGGAAGACTTTCTGCTAATCGCAACAAGGTAAATCGCCAAACATACACTACTCCAATACACGCTGACAAGTAATCGCAGTTAGGGGGTAGGTAAACGCGACAACAGAAGAAGAAATATTAAAACGACAACTCACCGACATCCAAGCATATCTGTATGCACACACACCGCCCTCCATCTTCTTTACATGACTAAAGAGTTCACCATCACATCAACGGTCACGATACGAGCGACGCACCAGATACGTCCGCAGCCGACGAGAGGCAAACAGAAAACTGAATCTGGCGCCTTCTTTGTGGAGCATACGTCACACGCACGCGCGCGCTCGCAGCGCCACCACGTCTGCCGTCGGACGTTTCGGTTTTAGTCCCGTCGCTCTCGTTTGGCAAAATCGCTTCGAAAACGGCACTCGAAATGGCCAAATGTCAATCTCATCAACTTCGGGGCTTCATATGATTTGATATAAAAGTGCTATTAAAGATGTTCTAAGCTGATTGTGCAATATGTATATGTGAAAGTGAGATCACAGTGTTTGAACCCCGTACCTTGGTCCCTTCTTGAACCCTGAGGGTAGCGTTAATTTGACAGAATCGCTTCCAAACCGGCATCCGAAATGACCGAATGGCGAATTTCATCAACTTCGGGGCTTAATATCAATTGATATAACAACAATATGAAAGATTTCCTGAGCTAATTTTGTAATATGTACTTGTGAAAGTAAGATCACAGGGCTTGAACCTCATAACTTTTTCCCCGGTTGCACCCTTAGAGGTTAGCGTCGGACAAAATCGTTTCAAAGCCAGCACTCGAAATGGTGAAATGGCCAATCTCACCAACTTCGGGGCTTAATATCATTTGATTTGATTGATTTTATCATTTGATATAAAAGTGCTAATAAAGAAGTTCTAGGATGTAGAAGTTCTAGGCTGTAATATGTATATGTGAAAGTAAGATCACGTGGTTTGAACCCCGTAGTCTGAAAGGTCGCATATGACAAAACCACTTCCAAAACGAAACTTGAAATGGCCCAATGGCCAATTTTGTGAAGTAGTATAGTTTAACATAAGCGCGATATAAAATACAAAATCAATCGCTCAATCCAAAGTTGTCTGTTCTGTCAGTCCTGTGGAGTTCCGAACAGAATGGCCGTTTGCAATTCGAAGTCCTTCAGACCGGCCTTACAGTCTCACCGCATGCGTAGTACGATAATACAGTGACTTTACCTGGGGAAGTTGTTCTGCTTGTGTGAGAGACACAACAATGGCCTTAAATGCTTCCAGAACACAAAGAAAGACGTCAAGGACCAAGGAGACCTGTTGTGTCTGGCCGAGGTATGAGTTTACTTGGTGGCACTGGTGGCGGGGTAGGCTTGTAACCATCGGCTGACTCTTCAGTAGACCACACACTTGAAGGCGGCGGAGGCATTTCTGCTAGCGGTAGACCTATGGGCTTTCGTGCTTGCCTCATTTAACCGGCCTTTTGTTGCTTTGTTTTGTTGGCTTCCTGGGCCGACTTCCAAGGGAACTGTGCCGACATATGTCTGAAAGCGTCTGAGGGAAAACCCAGGAAATACCCCTGATAACACAGCCTACAAAAAAAAAAGCGTACGCTCCCGGTTTCAGCAAATCTGGGGAACGAACGATGTCACAGGGGATGATGGTTGACTATGTGCGTGCTATGTGGTAAAGTTTGTCTTTAACGGTGCACCGCGATCAACATTCATTTCAGTTCTCAAAAGTAGAACGTCGTCTTTATTGCGTACCGCTAAGTGGCGTAAGAGGCGAACACTTTTATTGTTACGGTTCCACCACGCCGGCAAAGTTGCATAACTAGCACTCATGATATGTAGATCATTTCTTTGATCTGTAGATCACGTACAAAAAGCAATCTCCCTTTGGAGCGTTGTTACCTGAAAAGATAGAGCATGTAGGCTCAGGGCCGCTCACGCAACAAGAGATTCTAGCAGCTGTCTCCTCAATGCCGAACGGAAAGTGTCCCGGCGTTGATGGCCTCCCAGTTGAGTTCTACAAACGTTTCTGGCGGGTAATTGGTAACTCCTTGACTCGGGTATTTAATCTATGCTTGTCCCGAGGAATGCTATGTTCTAGCATGCAGAGTGGAGTTGTTGTCCTCTTGTGCAAGGACCCGTCCAGAAAACGAGATCCGGATGCATACCGGCCTATCACTCTGTTGGCATGCGACTACAAAATCTTAGCCAAGGCACTTCTTTTGCGTGTTTCGCCGCACTTAGAAAAGGTGCTACACCCGTGCCAGGCGTGTTCGGTCCCTGGCAGGTCGTCAGACCTCCACAGGATTGCGCTACGTGATGCCATCCATTGGATAATGTGTTCACGCACAGCAGCAGTGGTGGCTTCCTTCGATCAGTCGAAGGCATTCGATCGTGTGCGCCACATGTACTTATTTTCAACGCTGAGGGCATATGGTTTCGCCGATGGTTGGGTGCGCTTCGTTGAGGTGCTATACAAAGGCGCAAAAAGTGTCGTTTCCGTAGCTGGTGGTCTATCGTCTTCGTTAGACGTTACGTGTGGTGTGCGACAAGGATGCCCTCTCTCCCCCGCCTTGTATGCCCTTGCCATCAACCCTCTCCTCGGGAGGCTGTGTTCTCTCTCAGTTATCCTAAGGCTACCTAATAGATGCCCACCGCCTGTGTTTGCGTACGCTGATGATGTCTCCGTCATACTACCGCGCGAGAGTTCCCTAGAGCCAGTGTTGAAAGCGTTCGAAGACTACGGTACAGTTTCTGGGGCAAGATTGAATAGGTCCAAAAGTGTCGCTCTTTTTTTAAATGTTCAGCCAACCTGTGCTGCACCATTTCAAGTTCCTGTAAGACCTCAGGTTAAAATCCTGGGAGTTGTTTTTGACAGTGCAGGGGTCTCAGCTGTCAACTGGCCTCGAGTATTCAGCCGCTGTAGTGCTGTTCTGCGAGAACTTAAGTTTGTTGAATTGCCGATCACATTCCGGGCACGGCTGTTAGCAGCATGGTATTACAGTCGCTTGTGGTTTTTAGCGGCTGTTTCATCCCCGCCAGCGATAATACAAGCAGCTATCACACGACACGCGTTCCGCTTCCTGTGGGGCGGATCCGTTGAATGGGTCTGTAGGTCTCAACACCACGGAAGCCGTGATCTGGGTGGCTTGGGAGTACCGGCTGTGCCAGAAAGGTGCTTGGCGCTTCAATCGCGTATTCTCTTTGAGGCGCTCCGTGCATCAGAGCACCCGGCCTGCGCATTAGTGCAGTATTTCCTAGGATACGCCACCAGGTGGTTCCTCGAAAGTCCCGAGCTTCGCCCTAGAGCGGAAGTACTCCCTCCTTATTTGTGTGCTTGTGTTGCTGTCGTGCGGCGCTTGCGTGTCGAATGCCCAGATGAAGACATTTCCTTGTGGAGCGTCCGTGATTTCTACGCCGCCTACAGGGAAATGCGACCGGGTCCCGCAAGGCCAGCAGTGCCAACGAAATTCGCCTGGCGGCGTATCACTGCTGGCTGGCTTGATGCACGGCGCGCTAGTCTCTAGTGGAAGCTGGCCCATGGTGTCCTCCCACTGCGTGAACGTTTGCGCCGTTTTCGGATATGTCGGACGGACGGTTGTCCGTCTTGTGGCATGTCTGACACAGCAGAACATTGTTTTTTGCGATGCCATATTCCACTTTTACTATGGAGTAGGGCGGCGCAAATATTTGGGCTCCCAACAGTTGATTGGGCCACCGTAAGGTACCTGGAGCCGTTGCCGGTCGCACGCGCAGAGCGAAAGCAACTAGCATTGCTGACTTCGGAAATTAACTTCCAAATTTGGATTCGCCGATGCCGGCTGTCCTTTGGTGGCCCAGATGTTGGGAGCATGGCTATTTTTCAGGCAGTGAGAGCCGGGCTGCGTGCACATATTACCCGTGAGCAGTCATTACTTGGGTCTGTGGAGTGCTGTCGCCGCTGGCTTACAGCGACTCGGCTCTTTGATCATGATCAAGGTGAGTGGCATATCAAGTTCTAGTAAGCCCACTAGGACTGTACTGCTCCCCCGTAGCGACTCTTCCGGAGTTTCAGGATTGTTCGCAGGGTATGGCACGTACAAAAAGCAATCTCCCTTTGGAGCGTTGTTATCTGGTATGTAAGATAGAGTTTGTGTAAAAGAGGCTACCTCCATAGGTAGTTATCTTGCTTGATGACAATACACACATCTGGTATGTAAGATAGAGTTTGTGTAAAAGAGGCTACCTCCATAGGTAGTTATCTTGCTTGATGACAATACACACACCTATGGGGACTACCTCCATAGGTAGCTCTCCTGCTTGATGACAATGCACACACTCTCCTTCAAGTCTTCTATTAAGCTTGTCTTCAGTGCCACGAATCACATATTCTGACAGTGGAGAAAGCTTCCACACGATGGTATCAGAGGAAAGTGAGCGACCAGAAAGCGAGGAAGTTGGGCCGTGGTATGGCTTTGAAAAGGAGAAGTGTATTTAAGAAGGCAAAAAAGGTGGCAGAAAGGCGATGGTTGATATTTGAGACAAAGATGTTAAAAAATATAACTGTGTCAGGCAGTTGAGTTTCCTCATTCCACTCTGCTCCAATTCGAATTCCTAACATTTAATGCAATAGGATTTAGAAGTAAACCGAAACAAAATGAAGCAATTCAACTGTCGAAATTTTTGGGAGTTAACTGTATCCTAATTCAAGAGACGCATTGAAAGAAACAACAAGAAGTAAAGGAATTAGATAAAATATTTAACACAAAGTCGTACTGGAGTTATGGAACGCACAACTCAAAAGGGGTTGGAATTAGCTTCCTACAACCAAGGAGAATAAGAATACTCAAATTCGAAAAAGACATCGGTGGGAGAGTAATTACAGGGACATAGCCCCTCGGAGGAGGAGTACTTAGAATCAAAGCAACGGTGTGGGCGAGTTGGTACATACTGACACAAGAAACGGCGCAGAGACAGGACGTGAGTAGACAAAGGAAGCTCTAACTAACAACTGCGGTTTATTGGGAAGGAATGGATATCAGTTAGTGGTTGACATACCTGATCTCGTGGGAAAGGAGGTTAATAGAAGGCATGCTCACACTGGTATCACCTCTATTATGAATTTGAACAGCTTCGAATATTTCCCTGGCCCTTCTATCTCGATATCGTCCTAACACGCATGTGTGCTCCAGGAGAGGACGGCATCCGCAATCACGGCACTGAGTGGCTAGGATGCTCTCACCGTGTGTGTAGTGAGTGACCTGGCGTGTTTCCGGAGTCTGTCATTCACGCATCGTCCTGTTTGGCCCACATATGTCTTGCCACCGGATAGGCTTATCTCATATACAACATGTCATCGGCACTGCACATAAGGTTTCTTCCCGCACTCCGATAGAGGTGGTCCTTCCCGGTTTACTCGCAAGCACAGTCCCCCAAGCCTATTGGGCGCTGTAAACACCACGCGGACACCAACAGGTCCAGCCGCTTTTCTGATATTATGTGAAACCCAATGCACATACGGAATGGTACCAACCCTGGGCCGTCGATCATCAGTAGCCGCTTCACTTCGCCTGTTCCTTCCTCTCGGGAGGGCCTCTGCAAGGCCGCTGACAAACTGGTCAGGATACCCTGCAGCTACAAGTCTTCGAACCTGCGACTGGAGGCTGGACTGCGCTTTGTCGGTGAAAGACCTCTTAAGAGCATTGCCCATAGCTGCCAAGGCAATGCCCCGCTTAACCAACTTAGAGTGTGCCGATGAAAAGGGGAGAAGGCTCTTTTTAGAGCGCAGCGCATATGTCCAACACAGGTGACGCGGTCTCACAAAGATCTCCATGTCGAGGAAGCGAAGCCTGTCCCTGACCGGCAATTCCTTTGTTAAGGAGAACACTGATAGCATGTCACTGGAGGCACTGCTGATGGTGTCGACTTTCTCACTAACACCATAGGAGGTCGCTCGAAGATGACCAAGTAGTCGTCCACATTACGAAGCACTTTTGCGATCTCAATGTCGCGAATCCCAACTCACCCAATCCGTTGCTTTGACTCAGTTAATTTATTCTAGATTGGGCTCCTCTCTTCCTCTAGATTACCCCTCGCTTTGACGTGAAAAGCCAGGATGTTATCCTTCTGCATCAAGCATGATCACCTGCCGCCAGACATCGCTGCCTTGGTGGGATTTTTACCGCCTGCTCGCTCTCATGGAATGAGGATCTATCGTCTTCATTCTGAAGCGTGCCGTCAGACCCGTTTGATGAATCATTTTCTACTGGTGGTTTGCGCTCGTGATTATATTCCTGGTATGCATTTCCGTCGTTACCACCAAGAGCTTCAGGTAGTCTCCCAAGTTTCTGGCTTTCTTTGGAAGATGGCCCTTCCGAACCTACTGAAAAATAAGAGTATGACTTCATCTCAGGGTCAGGACGTGACCCTTTATGGGGACGTTGATCTCCCGAAGGACTGCGAAGAGTTGTTAAGTCTAGGCGCTAAGTTCTGTGCCCCCATCGCCACGGACAAGACTGAACTTCTGTCTCTTGTGCGCAGCGTGGTTGCGAAGGAGGAGGCCCAGGACGCGGATTGTTGCATAGCTGCGGCAGTAGATTCCCTGCCGGCCGCTGGTGTGAAGAGGACGGGGGTCAACATTGGCAGCGTCGTGGCCACTCTCCGGGAATAGGGACTCAGGCTGTTGCAGACAGACAAAGAAGGGGGGTTTACTGCCCTGCCTTCAGAAACGTACAGGTGCAGGGCCAGACAGGCACTAGACCAAAACTTCATCAATGTGAATACTGTCCCTCATGCTGCGAAAAGGGAGGCCCTCAGACTTTGTGAACAAGCGAACCTCATGGGCCTTGCGGCAGCCATCAAGAAGCCGGAGGCTGTGAGCCTGAACGTGTTTTTTACGATCAGACCACACAAAGAGGGCTCCACCTTCAGCGGCATTGCCTCAGAACGCCATACGTGGCAGCGGCAGATGGGACCTTTCCTACAGAAGTCTCTATCCGTCCTCAGGGTGGATGACCCGTTCCTAGTGCGGCGATCCCAGGATGTGTCTGACTTCTTCCGTAGCCTCAGCTCCGATGCCTTCGGAGTCTTCTCCCTCGATGTGAAGGACATGTACTACTCCCTGCCTCAAGACCAACTCCTCGAGGCAGTCGGTGACGGCATCGAAGTCTACGGGACGGTCCGCTTCCAGAATGATACAGGTGTGGATGTTGAAACCTTCCTTGAGATTCTGGAGACCTATATTTACGTTCCATCTTCTTAGAATTTGACAACGACCGATATTCGCAGAAGACAGGCGTGTGCATTAGGTCATCTCTTGCACCTATACTCAGTGACCTCTTGCTGGCACGCTTTGACAGGGCTCTTGACTGCGGCCTTCGCGACCTTGAGATCACAAAAGTGTTTCGTTATATGGACAACTACTTGCACTCACCAGTGCCTTCAGTGACATTCTATCAGTATTCCCCTTAACAAGTGAATTACCGGTCAGGGAGAGGCCTCGCTTCCTCGACATGGAGATCTTCGTGAGACCGCGTCAATTGTGTTGGGCATATGCGCCGCGCTCCAAAAAGAGCCTTCTCCCCTTTTCATCGGCGCACTCTAAGTTGGTTAAGCGGGGCATTGCCGTGGCATACAATTGCTATGGGCAATGCTCTTAAGAAATCTTTCACCGACCAAGCGCAGTCCAGCCTCCATTAGCAGGTTCGAAGACTTGTAGCTGCAGGGTACCCTGACCAGTTAATCAGCGGCCTTGCAGAGGCCCTCCTGAGAGGAAGGAACAGGCGAAGTGAAGCGGCTACTGATGATCGACGGCCCAGGGTTACAGCCATTCCGTATGTACATGGGGTTTTACATAACATAAAAAAAAGCGGCTGGACGTGTTGGTGTCCGCGTGGTGTTTGCAGCGCCCAATAGTCTTGGGGGACAGTGCTTGCGAGTAAACCGGGAAGGACCACCTCTATCGGATTGGAGGAAGAAACATGCAAAACCTTATGTCCAGTGTCGATGTAATGTTGTATATGAGATAAGCCTTTCCGGTGGCAAGACCTATGTGGGCCAAAGAGGACGATGCGTGAATGACAGACTCCGGCAACATGCCAGGTCACTCAGTACATACACAGGGCGCAACCTATCCATTCACTGCCGTGATTGGGGATGGCGTCCTCTGCTGGAATGAACGATGAACCATGCCACGAGTGGGAATATATGGGATGCGTGCTGCCGAATTTAGGCATTTTCCGTAGCCACCCTTCACAAAACGGCTCTTGGGGGCGCTGCCCTAATTTGCAATACGGCGTACTCGATATGCGACGAAAGGGCATTTCAAGCCGAACACAATGATTCAATTCAATTGAATTAGGATGTGGAAATGGGAAAAAAGCTGTAGGACAGCTTGACAGGTTCCCATCCCCAAAGTTTACACTTTGAATCAGCACAATAAAACATTGCCAAAGTTTAGGCTTCAAACTAACGCAATAACAAGAAAACAATGCCGAGTAATCATACACACTACACATATAAAATACACTATCACCGTTCATCACCGTTCCAGAGGTGACTGCAACCCGAGAAAATGAGATGGTTCAACTTCAATGCCATGTTCAAAGAATCAATTTAAGGTAAAAGCCAGACTGTGTAGACCATAATTTGTACGTTAACACGGAAGCTTCCATTTTTGTTTTTGCTCAACATTACAAGGGAAATCATTTGCCCGTAATGTAAATAGATAAGAAGATTTTTTCTGTGCATACATATTAAGCGATAGTTATATAGATTGAACACACTTACGAGATTAAACTTTTTCAGATACGCTTTCACAGAGTCACAATAACCAATAATGACCACGATACGAATTATCTTATTTTGCATGATGTGGAGGACTATTTAGACTATTCTTAGTTGTCGTACGCCAGGCAAAATGGCCATAGTTTAGGTGAGACATGAACAGTGAACGGTATAGTAGTAGCTTAATTCGAAAAGGAAACATGTGTCTATATGCCTAGCGGTCATGCCTAATATTTTGCACAGTTTATACTGAACGTATTCAATGTGAACGTAGCGTGTCTCTCGTGTTTGTCCTCGTTCCTGTTTCGATACATCGAAGGATCATGTACCAACCTGTCCATCTACTAACGAACGTATTCAATGTGTTCATCCCATGGCAACTGTTCGTTGTAGATGACACCCAAACATTTGATGCATTTTACCAGTGATGGCCACTAACTACTTCTACAGTAGTTTAACTATAATTACTAACTACTTCGTGATGGAGTAGTTTAACTAGTAGTTCAACTACTTTTCAGGGGAGTAGTTAAAACTACTTCTTTAACTACTGCAATGTAGTTTAACTACACCTATAACTACTTAACGTTATCCATCAACACCAATCCCTTGTAGTGTTCTTGGACACCTAAATATGAATCACAAGCAATGATAAACTTTGGCTCAAGCCACTGCTACGATCGTCAAATACAAAGCTTGCAGCGGGATTCTTTCTGTGCCTACGCGATAAACTAAGTTGCATAATTATTTCACAGCAAATAAGGCTTCATTGCGGATTTCGTTGCGGATTTAAATCCGGGGATTTGATATAAATCCATCGAAGGGCTCGTGGATTTGATTTGGAATTTGGTTTACGAGGAAAATATGGCGACGATTTGGACTTGGATTTAATCACAATTTTGGCAGATGATTTGGATTTGGATTGAATCACGTTTTTTTCGACGGAATTGGATGTGTATTTGGTCAAGCTCCTGAAGGAAAATGGTTGGATTTTGACTGCTGCGAAATTTGACGTTGACGGGCGGGCATATTCTTTGTCAGTCGTATCTGAGGCCGTCTCTGTAATTACGTTTTTACAAGACATTTGGCTGAATTGCATTTCTCATTTGTTTACACATGATGCAATGCAACTCTTAATGATGAGAAGGTCTAAAAAATGTTTGGATTTGAGATGGCTTGCCTTGCATCCCTCCATCTCGGTTCCCAATGTCCCGCCAAAAGTTATGTTTCGTTTAAAAAGATATCCCATGATTTTTTGATTGCGTGAAGCAGTCTACGGACACTGTTTGTAGACTGCTTCAAGTTTAAGAGCTGGTTTGTCTGTCAGACAGACCACCTCTAAGGCCTATAGCCATCTCCCCTTCCGAGCACTAAAGGTACGTCATACTCTCACACATAATCACATGGGTAGTTCGATGTCTAATTCACAACGGTATCACAGCTTTCTATAATTTCTTAGAAATGGAACGCATTGGAGAAAGTACACCACTGGTGCACTGAGCTCAGGCAATGTACGTTCGAGAAAAGGACTACCATACACGTATTTTGTCTGTTTTATTGGTTCTGAACTGCGACTGATGTCGCGTACTGGTGTCCCAGAGATTGCTAAAACAAGTCCCGAAATCTCCACATGAGAACCAGTCGTATGAGGTCATTGTGTCCAGGAACAGGAATGTGAATGTTGGTTGCCCTTTTTCATAGTGGCTTGCTTATGGTGAACTTGGTGCCACCGCAGAACTCGTACCGCAAGAACGAACGACGGGATAGTCGTCTATTTAAGCGACTGTACAGTAAAGGATGATGTTGTTTCCCTTCTCTGCTATTGGATGTCCGCAGTGGCCCGCTACCGCTGCTTTCGGAAGTAGCGAAACATGTATTTGAAGTTCTGGAGCAGTTGAACGAGTGCTCTCTGCAACCAGCCTGATTAAGACCGCGAAAAGAAACAAGCTGCAGCCACCTACATTGGAGCAGCTGGTCTTTCTATACAAGAACCTGAGAGAATAAGACTGCTTACGCGTGTTGGGCGGATGTACTATTGAGTTTGTTATAACACAACTGCGGTGTGCAGCACGTAGCCGTCACATTTAATCATATGTGCCGAGTAAGCGTATTTGACAAATATGTTACTCCGATATCCACGTGAAAATAAAATGTCAGTGTCAACCTTGGCATCGCTATGTTGGCTGTTCATACTCTTCGCTGCAGGTGAGATTTATAGGTGTTTATACCATGTCACGGGTCTTATCCAGCGAATCCATGCAGTAATTGTACGACCTTGTACACATGGTCAGCTGCATGCTACAGTTATTTCGGGAACTTTAGCCCCCGGATACGTTGACGGATTTGATGAATCCTGATTTAAAACCGGATTTGATTTAGCATACCAAAAACAAATCCGGATTTAAAATGATTTGATTTGTCGCCTCCAGTTTAAATCCGGATTTGATTTGGACTTGATTTGCGGTGCCCCGAAAAACATGGATTTGATTTAAATCCGATTTGACTCGTTAAATTTGCAACACTGCTGGACAAGCATTAAAAGTGAAGATTTAGTACACATGCACGACACAATTGCTCTGCACCTCCGTTCTCATCAAACAAGTAGCTCAAGGTAAAAGTCGGAACCACAATCGTGCCGTAAAGCTTGCTGCAAAATCGGAAGTAGTTTGCGCCTTCAGTAACCTAACTACTGTAGTTAACTACTCGAAATAGTAGTTTAACTAGTAGTTGCCATTACATTTCTGCAAGTAGTTGATAACTGCTTTTTAACTACAATCTGGTAGTTTAACTAGTAGTTTAACTACATGTAGTTAACTACTGGCCATCACTGCATTTTACAATATCAATAGGACTATTAAGATATAATACCTCTGTATTTAGACTAACACTCCTGTTTTTGGTCGCAACATGATTGCTTCTGTTTTACTACTATTAATGCGTGAAGAGTTAAATTAAGCCATTTTTCCAAGTTGCAAAGCATCTCGTTAGCAGTAGTGGCTATTACATCAATATCAGAGCCACTGGAAAACACGCTTGTATTGTCCGCATGCGAAATAAATTCACAATTAACATCAATGTTAATTATGTCATTTAGATATCGGCTATCAGATCCAGGTATCACGACTGGGGGCCGAGTTGTGAGGTTCCCAAAACGTACCATATTTTACAAATGAGGCAAATTTGCGATTTTTTATCTCGTCAAAGGCAAACCTTAGGACCTTCGGAACTTCCGATGCAATGCTACCCACCCCAGACAATATGTAAAAAAAAATGCGTCAAGTAGTTATGAAGATACGTGGCGTCAAACTGCGTAGGAAGCGCAATGGTCGAAATGCCCACATCATAATGATAATTCATTAAAAAATAACCACCGACTATTTTCAATTACTTTCAGCGGCAATATGCCTCCTAGAGACGAGGTTTTAATATATGTTTGAAAGAAAAAAAATTCACTACCGTGCCTGATCCGGCGTAAAGTATAGTTCAGTGTATTGCAGACGTTGCATTTATCGAGCAATGCATCATTACTCATGAAGCGGTCACAACTTACAAGACATCTTTACAGGTGGGTTGTACTGGTTGTACATGCGTGAGGGAGTGGAGTCTCGTGTACTTCTTTCCGCAATGTGTCGCACAGTAGAAATTTTAGGAGCACCACCTAATGCAGCTGAGGGTGCATGTGGGGTATGATGCAGTCCTGCATGACTACGAACAGCTTGTCGTGTCCTGTTCCAGGGGTGTCCATGTTACATGTCCAGGGGTGTCCAGTTACATGTCCATGCTGGACATGTAACTTTGTTGTCAAAAGCGCATAATAATGTACTTGCTCATATTGTCAAATGGCTACGCATGTCTGTTCAACAGTAGATTCCAAAGATATGGTATTGCATTTCAATGAGAAACCTAATCTCAAAAATGTGCTAGCGTCATAATACGTGATGCAGATAAGGCCTTCCTCGCCAGAACTGGGTCATCTCCAGAGACCTTGCACATGAAATGGTCACAGACTGTCAAACATACCATTCTGAAATCTTTCTCGTCCTTTAAGTAACATTCAACTCAATTTTGTCAGACCCCTAGATCCTTTTATCGTGTCATTCATGTGATCTGTGGTACTGTCAAATGGGTGCACGTGTCTGTGCAGCAGTATATATCGCGGATCTGATACTGTTTCAAGTGTTGAAATAGGAAAGCTAATCTCTTAAGTATGGTAACGCCGAAATAAATCATGCCGATAAGGTGCTCTCTGCCAGACCTGAGCCCATCTCCGCAGAGGCCGCTTACATGAAATAGTCATAAACGTAGCTCAGACTTCAAAAACCACTTACTATACTGGAAACACTCTAGTCCTTTAAAATAACATTTAACTGAATAATGTTAAACGTATAACTCACTTCAGCTGTCTAAGAAGTGGCGTTCCACACGTGTTTTGCAGCAGCACCACCACCACCTGCACCACGTCATCGAAAATCGTGACCGCTTTTTACAAGTCAGAAAATCGATTTCCTTCATGTCAACACGTCGTGCTGCGGTGTAATCAGCAATAATCATCCGAACTCCTATTACAAGAACGGATTGAGGAATCGTTAACATAGATGCTTCAACGGGGAGAAACGCACATCATAGAAAAACGAGAACGAAAAGAGTCCCCTATACCAAAATGATCTGCTCGTAGATGTCCATCACGCATAAGGCACCAGCGTGAACATGGCCATGCAACAGTGCTTGTGGCTTCGCATTTCTCACTAGTTTCCTTTATCACTTTGTTATGACATGACTAATGCTTTGCCAATTCAACACGAACATACTTTGTAACAACTACTTGGAACTTTGGAACAACTTTGCAAAGCACATGTACTCGTATGCACTTCCTTTAATCGCTTCAGGAGTATTTCTCCCGTAACATATCTCAGCAGATGCAGCATGTCATGTAGGTAACACAATTTTGGCACAGTATTTGCTTGATATGTCCAACAAGCAGAGATATCAAATCTTTGTGCCAAAATGGTGTGCCACGTGTCCGTGTAAAGACGAGTCGCTTAGATGGAATAGGTATAGCATCTTGATGTTGAATGCAAGAAGTTAATGTTTGACAACATATATGTCATGGGTTAAATAGAGCAGTATATCACACACATCAGAAGAATGCCAACACTTCGGTGATTTACCTTTACCTGTTATTCCAATGTTTACTCTCCCTTCTATTGGAATTATGTATTTCAGAATCATTTTTGTATTATTGAATTTTAATTTGGCAATCCTTTCACATGTTTTGTGATAGACGGGTTAGCAATGTCAGCAGTGTTTATGTGCCTCTCACAACCAGCATCTTTATGCAAAAATACTCCAAAAGCTGGGAGACGACATAACTAGACAAAAAAGTAGAGAACTCGGACTTAACATAACAAAATAACAAGGTTTACTCAGACGTTTCATCCGTCATGCGACGGACATCATCAGTGCCAAACTGAATGAGAGATTGCACAACCGGTCGCTATTTAAGGAGATGGGAGTATTGTTCGGGGAGGGGCCACAGTTTTTGTTACAAACCGAGGGGTCACCGCGTATGTGCCAAGACTCTAGAAGCTTCCTGTGTCCCCATCTTTGTTCTCTCTTGTTATGTTAAGTTGGAGTTGT
The DNA here is from genome assembly GCF_037126465.1 of Ornithodoros turicata. Lineage (NCBI taxonomy): Eukaryota > Metazoa > Arthropoda > Arachnida > Ixodida > Argasidae > Ornithodoros > Ornithodoros turicata. Next base: position 242,045 of record NW_026999391.1, read on the forward strand.
CTACTTTTTTGTCTGCATTTTTATGTCTGAGGCTGTTTTTGTGACAAGAGGGCAAGGGTGCCGGCAACATGGCACATGTTCACAAAAATGCAGAACCAGAGAGACACACACAAAAAAAATGTACAGTAAAACCTCCAAAGTTGGACACCTCCCTACCTCGGACAACTCCCCATGTCAGACAAGATTTCATTGCACAGGCAGGCTCCCATTGAAACTACATGGGGACGAAATTCTCTATGCCGGACACCTCCCTATCCCGGAAGTAGGACAGGGTTTTCCCTGCTAAGTCGGACAAAACCCTGGCCAAATTACCTCAATCTCGGCCCATCTTTGCACCAAAGACTCAAAATGAGCCAGTGGCCTTGACTTTCACCCCTTTTTTCCCCTATACTGGTCTCAGCATTTTGTTGCTTTAGTTTTTCGAGTCCAAAAACAAGTGCTGTCAGTCCACATTGTAATTCTTTGTGTGAGCACTTGTCTTCGGTTTGTCTAGAGCCTTTGAACGCGCACTGCACCAAAGCAATGAAAAGCGGGCTGACGCTTCAGAGACATGTCCTCGCTGCTCGAAAAGCTCCAGAGGTAATGCCATTGAGTGGAATCTGAACGGAATTGAATCTACCAAAATCAGTAATAATTATCAGTGAAGAATGCGTAGAGGTACCACTACCACCAGGTACCACGAAGGACCATAAATTGAAGAAGGGGGACATTTCTGGCAACACAGCTGTGATCTTTCCATTTTTTGTTTCCCTCATATTCTGTAACTCGGACACTTCTATAAGTGGGACACGCTTCCGCTGCACCGCGGGTGTCCAACATAGGAAGGTTTCACTGTATAGCATAACACAGTCCCAATCATTTTGTCGTGTCCTTTTTGCTGTGTCGTCTGTTCTACATTTGTTTGTTTTTTGTTTTGTTTTCGTGTGTAGTTTCTGGATTTTATGCCCAAGAGCAGTTGCTGTAGAGGATGCTGAGAACATGTGAAGCATACATTTTCTCATTCTCACATTATGCTGTAAGCAGTGTGAAATACAACTCAAAAGGAATTTAATGAGAGACAACTTGTCACCAAGATCAGTATGGGAACATTGCAAAGGAAAAATAATTCTAAACCATAATGGATTCCTATCCTATTTAATGGTACAGTATCAGATGAAACTAATTCAAATAATATTAAAGAAGTAACCGTGCAAATTATCAGTCAAACAGTGAAGCTGGCTGCAGTACACTACAATGTGTCACATGTAACAATATCAGTGTTTCCAAAACTGACACATAAACCTTAGGGAGGCCGCAATAGTCAAAGCGGGGGTTACACCACTTGGCGAAAAGAAAAAGCAGATGAAGTGAACGCAATATGCGACAAAACCAAGGAAACTATCTCGCTACAACTGCAATATATTGAAGTTGTTTTTAAAAAATAGTTCAGTTCAGCGCACAGATATCAGCTGTCGCGCACACAGCCATCCCGAAAACTATGCGCATCTTCGTTGATGCAACCACGAATCCACAGGAAGACCGCCGAGGCTTTCCCACTCGGATTAACTATCTGTACCTTGAACTGTGAACAGTTTGGTGTACACTCCAGAAAACGAGAACAGCTGATTGCCGATTGCATGGGCGTGGCCATGCGCGCCGACAAGGACAGCTCAACAGAGGAGCAATTTGAACGCGAATGTGGCGCTAGGGTAGACGCACCAATTTGCACTTCAAACGACGTAAAACCCATAAAGTGAGCAGCGAGGATGCTTGCTTGCTCATTTGTCATTATTTGGGCCTGTAATCCACATCAGGGTTCAGAAAGGCTGCTAAATGTCGATGGCCTGCGCAACAAAAACGTGTTTGCAATGTTTTTTGTCCCGTTGCGGTTCAAAAGAATACTTATACCTTTTTTGTGCTCCTTCCTCTCTTTTCTTTCTTGTTTTTTTTTCTTTATCGTTTTTTACCGTTGTCGGTTCGTTCCGGAGCCCTAGCTTGGAAAGCTGCTCCTGTTTAGTTTCGGCATAAATCGGAATGTGGGGGCAGGGGGAACAGTTCACCGCTCCTCGAGTTTTCACGGTACTGGCTCTGCCCCCCCCCCCCCTAATTTTCTCTCCGAGGACCTCTTTATGCCGTACATCTCAATCTCTAACTCCATATCCCGCAATGATCTCCTTCAGGTTAGGTTAGGTTAGGTTGGGTTAGGTTAGGGCTCGCTCCCCCTTGCCGACTTCCGAGTTAGTCCGAGCGAGGTATCTCCATAATGGAAAACCTGAAACGGTGCACTAAAAACAAATGTCACCTCTGTGGATAGTAATTTGAAGCATACAGATGAAGGATTCATCTCATATCTAAACCGATTGCCAGCAATTCTCTTTCTGTTTCTCGAAAGAAAAACAGCTTCATAAAAAAAAAAATACATCTCAGTGAATTATGGAAATTAGAATGCCAAAATACCTTGCAGATGAGCTTTTTCCTCCACTCGCATACGCGTAAGTGCGAAACTCATGTACACGTAGTCCTAGTTGTTTTATTTAAAAAAATCTGTATGAAAAATGGCTACGACCACGAAGTATGCCTTTGTGGCACCCCGTTTATTTTGTGTGTGTGTGTGTGTGTTTCAGCTTGGACAAATTTTTATCAAAAAGTCACGAGAGCACGTCATTTTCACAGTTGAGTCCTACCGGCGCGTATCTTTTCCAAGAAAGACTATAATGACTAATACAAGGATGACTAATCGATTAAATTCATTAATTAACTCTAATAAGGACGTCTTGAACAAAAGCCAGATATCGATATGGGAGACTGTCCTAGTTAAAATCCACACCACGTTTAAAAATTATGAAACACGTACGTGTATTAAAATATCCATCCCTGAATTTTGACATGCAAATGGACCAAAACCGAAACCGTGGAAACCACGTTTGGGGTGGTGGTCTTCACGGTACGGGATACTTCTGTATGTCAACTGCGCTCGCAACTATATTGTCTTGGGTCGGAAACCGTATGTTTCCGGAACGTAGAGAGGGAAAAAGGAATCACAAAACACGAATATACTTCAAGTAATCTTCTCCTTAGGGAAGGCTCTACGTTGCACTATAGTGTCAGCGCGCTGAGCGGTTGAGCTGGAATTGGAATTAGAATTGGAAATGAATCAAAAATAATAATCACTAATACTAAAAAGAAAAAGAATGAAGAAGCGTTATCTGAGCTGATCGAGGTCGGTTCACTCCGGAAATTGTTGCACCGACGACTTCGCCACGTTCGCCACGTTCGACCTTACCTCCTCTGTTGAACTGTCCTTCTCGGCTCGCATGGCCGCGCCCATGAAATCAGCAATCAGCTGTTCTCGTTTTGTGGAGTGTGCACCAAACTGTTTGTAGTTCAAGCTACAGGTACTTAATACGAGTGGGAGAGCTTCGGCAGTCTTCCTGTGGATTCGTGGGTGCATCATCAACATGGGCATAGCCTTCGTGATGGCTGTGTGTGTGACAGCCGGTGTCTTTCTCCGTCTGTTACGTCGCGAGACAACTGAGATCACCGTCTGTGCGCGCTCAGGAAGCTTGAAATCCGCCCTGATACATATACAGTAATATATACCTTCAATATACGCTGATACATATATGGTCAATAAATTGGTACTTGCTCACTGCAATCTTTCCCGGAGTTCACAAGAGACAGTGTTTGTGGATTTATGCCTTACATTTAATCTATGGCAGGTCGTTCCACATCCTACCCGAATAACTCATGCCACACAGTCAACACTTGACTTGGTTTTAACCTCCCATCCTGAGCACATCACTTCTTTGCATGTCACTGATGGTCTCAGTGACCACAAGGCCATTTTCTTCGATATCTCTTCAAGTCGTCCAAATGTTCCGTAAATTCAACGATAAAACCATATACGACTACGCTCGAGCTAACTTCCAAGCCATCAACGAGGGTCTTGGCTCTGTATGAAAATTCCTTTCATGGCACCTCGCTTCACTCCATTGAGGATAACTGGTCCCTCTTTCGTGACAACATAAACTACCTTACCGAGTACCACGTTCCAAAGATAAGAGTGAAATCTTATGGTCACAATCCTTGGTTCACGAAAAGTCTTAAAATCTTGCTAACCAAGAAAAAGCGTTTATTCAGGAAGGCAAACCGTCTTGGCGACGACGTATCATGGGCTAAATTTCACTACTGTGAACGGGAATACAGGCGCTCGATCAAGGAACTGAAACATAAGTTCTTTACCATCGACCTCCCGTTTCTCTTGACGAATAAACTAAAACAATTTTGGAAAATTTTATCTCCGCCAAAATCCCACCTTATCAGTCTGACACCCGCTGACAACGACTGCGCCAACGCTTTCGCTTCCTTGTTTTCATCTGTTTTCAACACCGATAACGGGTACACCCAAACTCCATTATTAGTAATCGCCTCCTCACCTGTGGTCCCCATTCATATCAGCACTCATGGCATTTGTAAAATCATTGAGTCACTTAATTTGTCGTCAAGTGCTGGTCCGGACTCTATTAACCCGAAGCTTCTATACAACACGAGATCTATTTCCAGCAAGATTCTATGTTGCATATTTACTCAGTCACTCCAAGATTCTGCTTTACCGCAGGACTGGAAGACTGCGAAGATTGTCCCTATTCACAAATCAGGCAGCTGCCACATGGTTAATAACTACCGCCCCATTTCACTCACTTCTATAGTATGTAAAATTCTCGAACACATACTCCAACGTAGTTAAGTACCTTGAAGAAAAATGCTTCTTCTATCCCTTGCAGCACGGGTTTCGAAAGCTCTTTTCGTGTGAAACTCAAGTAGCCAGTTTTGTTCACGACATCTTTCTCCACGCGGACAATAATCATCAGACTGACGCCGCTTTCTTAGACTTTCGCAAGGCCTTCGATATGGTGCCGCACTCTAAGCTTCTATACAACTCTATCTGCCTAACCTCGACCCGTATGTCGTCCGCTGGATAGCTCAATTTCTGACTAATCGTACGTTATTTGTTATTTGCAACAACCACCTATCCCCAAACGTACCTGTGCTTTCTGGTGTCCCTTAGGGTTCAGTCCTCGGCCCTCTCCTTTTCCTTATCCATATAAATGACCTTCCTTCATGCATATCTTCCACGATTCGTCTCTTTGCTGACGACTGTGTAGTGCACAGGCAAAAACTCTCTCCTTCTGACCAACTAACCTTACAAAGCGACCTTTAACTAATCCGGCGTTGGTGCAATGAGTGGCAAATGCCTCTGAACATTGCAGAGTGTCGCTTTTTCGTCGTTTTCTCGAAGACGGGTCTCCTGTCTTCCTCCCTTCCCCTACACTGTAAGTGATATCACATTAACCCGAGCAGATTCTTACAAATATCTTGGAATTCACCTTTCGTCCAACCTAACTTGGAACGAGCACATCAACCACATAATAACTAACGCTTCTCGCTCCCTAGGCTTTGTTAGACACACCCTCAGGTTGGCGGCCTCCATCTTAAGCTCCTAACCTTCACGGCTCTTGTACGAAGCAAGCTGGAATATGCATCACCTATTTTTAGACCCTCCCCAAAAGTATCTCTGCGACGCCATAGAGGCCATCCACAATCGGGCTGCCCGTTTCATTTCCAACAACTACTAATTCGATACCTCTGTAACCGCATTAAAATCAAATCTTAATCTCGACTCACCCGAACATCGTCGCCGTCATGCCAAATTAGCCCTCTTCCATTGGTTCTTTTTCATCTTGCCACCGCACCAATCGCCCATCACCTGCACGAGTGTCATTTTTCCTCGCATCGACCACACTAATAAGGTCACAGGCTTTCATTGTAATACCAATGCATTATCCAGATCATTCTTTTGTTCAACTGCCATCGAATGGAACAACCTCCCATCATCTTACGCTCCAGTGCCCACCCCCCATGTAATGTCCTCCGGACCCTTGGGGTTCTCGAAATAAATAAATAAATAAATAAATAAATAAATATGAATGTTATACTAGTGCGTGCAAGTAGCGTCTGATGTAGGTCCACGGTCTCGTCATGATACAGTGAGGAATACTGTGACACACTTGATTGAAAACATTGCTGCGAGTTAGCTTGTTTCCCGACTGATTTTGTGCTGAACTGAACTTGCATTTTTGTAAAACTACTTCAATATAATGCAGTCGTAAAGAGATAGTTTCCTTGGTTTTGTGGCATATTGCGCTCACTTCGTTTGCTTTCTCTGGGGCCCCGTTTGGGCTATCGCGGCCTCAATGGGGGTCCTGACACATGGTTTGGGAAACACTGAGGCATACTGTATATTGTTACATGTGACATGTTGTAGTGTACTGAAGTCAGCTTCACTGTTGTATTGTTTCTTCGCACGGTTACTTCTTCAACGTTACTTGAATGAGGAATGTGGAGAATGAGGAAAGGTATGCCTTGCATGTTCTGGATGTTCGCTAATTGCTGACCCCTGCTGTTGGGGTAAAATTCAGCAACTACACAAAAAGATTAACAAATGCAGAACAGGAGACAGAAACACGGACACAATGAAATGATTGAGATCATGATATGCTGTCAATTTTTTTCTGTGTCTCTGGTTCTACATCTTATGAACATGTGCCACATTGCCAGCACCCTTTCCCTCTAGCTACGAAGAGAGCCTCTCAGTAATAAAAATGCAGGTTGTCAAATGCACGTAAACAGTGCTTACATTTTTGGGGTCTTCGCTCATCTGATGTTTATGGCAGAAAATGCTCCTCTAGTTCATATGGCATACTGAATATGAGTGTGCTCCACAGCCACAAACTACGTTGTAAATTAGCACTGCAGTACGTTTATCGGCACACATGAAATTACCCTTCATAAGTGCATCATGCAAGCTCATTGATTCTGATGCTAATTGCTCACGAAATAACGTGGGGTGGGGTGAAAGACACTGGAATCACATGTTGCGTCACTAGCAGTGCCGTACTCACCCAGCAGCGACATCACAAGCAGTGATTTTTCACTGAAGCCTGCAAATCAACGATGTAATTCACATCTTGATTGCAGAAAAAGTAAGCACATGTTTGTTATTACTTGGTATACAGTTGTAACTTGTTAATGTGATGACGGTCATTCTCGTGGATTTTGGCAATGAAACCATTTTAGGATAAAAAAAAAACACCTGGCAAGGTGTAAGCTATGAAAAGTAGTGAATTGAGTGAGGCATTTTAAATTGCCTTTTTTTCTTTATATTTTCAATGCTGACATACATCAGCTTGTGTAACTGTCAACCTCGGCTATTCCAGCCAAAACCAGCCAGAGATGGAGCTTGACTCTCTAAAATATCACTGAAAAAAAACTGTGTGCAGTTTTTAGACGATGCATATGTCGAATGTAAATCATCATTTTGTTTTCTTGAACAATGGGGAGCATTAAACTGTGCCGAAATATGAAGTTGTCCCTTACGAGCCTCCTTCTGACATCTACATATACATAATTTGTGCGCTTTCCTTGCCTGGTGTTAGAGGGGAAGCACGAGTCTGCCATCCCAAAGGGTATGTAGAACGAGAATAAATCTGGTGATGTGGTGAGAACTCAAGAACGGAGCACATTTGGGGTCAAGTTTACAATAAATTTCTGACAAATTAGCATTCTTGAAGGAGCCCCAGATTATTTATGCTTGTAACTGATTGCTTGTTATTAGCTTCCCATAAAAATATCAAGCTGATCTATATTCATTGTTTAACAATGTGTTTACTTGCAAAAATCTACTTTTTTTCAGATAGTATATTCACATATAAGTCGTCTAAATGAAATCTTCCCTTATTGTATAACTAGTCCCCTCCTGCAACATATTGAAAATCTACAGGTTTATTTTTCTTTAAAAAATAAAAACAATTCTCACCATAATGTGCTGCAGCTTGTTCGTCAGTTGAGGCCATCTAGGAAGCAAAAAATAGAAATAAAAGATGCCTCTCTCCTGCAAAAATCGAAGCTCTGTTTTTCCATTTTGAGAACCTACAGGTGTATTTGTTCTTACGCACGAAAAATGTTTCGTCAGCTTATTCATATCCCATCTGTATGACGCTATAGCACACTTTGAACAAATCCTGCATTCAACTGTTCTGCCCAGTTCTACAGATTAATTGCAGTCGCTGCTTCATAACAGCTTTGTTAACATTTATGATTGTTTTCACATACCTCGAGTCATCTGGAAAGTGAACAAATCTCATCATTTCAAGGGCTTACCCTCTCCTATAGCATGTTCAGAATCTGCTGGCATGTGTTTTCTGTAGATCTTATAGCATCAGCTGACCATATTGGCTCAGATCATGTCAGAATGCGACGTAACAGCTTTTGGAAACAATTTATTATGATCTCGTGTGCCCTTCAACCACAACAGCAAAAAAGCCCACAGTCTTTCTTTCAGTGGAAATAGGTGTTTTTGCTGCATTAACAGAAGGTGGCTCAAATTATTTGTACCTCCTTGTGGCCTGGGTGGAGCATGCCTCACTGTGCTTTATGTCCAGTAATTTCTTCTCCAACCGTATCTCTTTGGCAGTGAGCCACAACGTATGCAGTCTTCAAGCTTTCTTTCACCCGGAAGAACAGCTTACAGCTCTGCAGGCATCAGAATATCTGCACATAATAGGGGGCTGCAATCTAGCCCTATAGGTGCCAATGTTTTAAATGGTACTGCGAACACAGTCATAGTACCCTTTATCACGGCACAAAGCAATTATGTCAAAGTCATGCTTGTGGAGGCAAAGCCTTGCCAAAGCCAAAGAGGCAAAGTGATGCTGATGGAGGGTTTTATTATGCCCTGCTGCTCAGTGTATGGCTTCTGTTTTTAGCTGGAACAAACCAATAAAAAAATCCGAGGAAAGAAATATGCCACATTCAGTTGCCATCGACCAAGCAAACTAAGTCAACAATGGTGGTTGTTATTCACTCTGCTATGTGATTGTGTTCATGTTAATTCACCTGTTTGGTACTGTGGTACCAGCTAGCTTCCTTGTAGTGTAACATATATGTGACCGCATGGAGGACAAAGAGGAGGAATCAGCTAGTCTGGCGTAGGAGCTCTCACACTGGCATAGCTGGTCAAAAAGAAAATGTGGGCCACACATCACATAAAACACAAATACCAGTATATTTTCAGCAAGCACTCGTTAATTTCTAGTAGGTGCGGTGCATATAGCGTGTCCATGGACTGATTTCTTTATTCTTAGAGAAAATGTTCTACATCCGAAGTGGATGTACTAATTAGGTCTCGTTTAATTATTAGAAATAGAAGGTCGGTGCAACTGCAACGTCGGTTTCCCTATGTGCCTCTATAGTTTTCAAAAGCACGCTCGTGACCATTTAGTGTGAGGACATGGCCCCGAAATAATGGTAGTGTGAGAGTAAGTCTCGGAGCGTTCTTTTTGACTTTTCACTTGAACGTGAGGAAGAAACAACGCTGCAGAACTGCAAGCAGCACATTTATTGTAACGTCGTGCATGATGCAAGTTTTACAGCGATTTCATATTTCAGCACAATATTTATAAGCTGTAAAAATAGGTGCAAGGGTACCATACAGTGAAGTAGCTGGTACAGTAAATTTTAGACCTCTTCTTGGTGTGGGTGCTTGGCATAATCAGTGACCTGCTAATAAACGTACTTCGGGATTTCTGAATGTGAAGATCATAGGAGAGAAAGGAAGGCAAACAAATACAACAGAGGGTGCCATTCATTTCTCGCACTTCTGATTTCAGTTACTTATTGCGCTTGGTTTTCTTGAGTTACGACATTTGATAACCAGAATTTGCACTGTATATCCACGTGAATAAAAAAGATGCAAAAATTTCCGTGAGAAAATTTCACGGTATTTAAGAAAATGGCATTCTTAGTTTCCATAGTATTCAAAGACCCGTGAAAACAAAGTGCTTGAAGTATTATGTCGAGATACATCTTTTGCAGCGTTTGTTATCGTTATCTAGGAAGGCGCGCGAATCAATGTGGATGTTTCTGAAATTATAGTCTTATTTCGTTACACTTTGAGACTACAGTATGCTGGTTACAAAAAATTACGGCACCTCTGCTGACTCAAGTTATTCATCCGAGAGAAAATAGTTTTTTTCTTGCAAACAAACAAACAATTTCTTCACATTCATATGCGGCTTATTTGCAGAAATGCATTTCGAGAGTCTGTCCAGTACCTGTTCCCTGCGTTTATCAGAACGTAGGCTCACAAGGAAAACCACAGTCAGGTTCCGATTTCACGATTCTACGGTTCTGAGGCTGGAACACACACAAACACATACAGACGGACAAACACAACACATCCACACGGTATCGGAATCAGGCTTTTTCGTCGATCGACAGTTTTCAACTGTACGACTTCACAACCAAGGCAGCTGCAGGAGAATGGCGATGTTCGCGACAATGTTCATAATATAGCAGGTGTCCACCATAGCTGGAACCAACACCGGGAACTCAATTGGTGACACGACACGAATTCAGAGTTCGATATGCTCAAATTTGACAGGCGAGCAGCAGAACAAATCATTCACTGCAGTGTCAACAGAATCCTGATAGCCGGCAGAAAATACAGTAAACGATTCGTCCAGACTCGGTACTCTCGTTCCCAGCCCACCGCAAAAAGCCTCACCCTGCGGGGAACTATTTTGAGACGCTGGAGCCAAAAGCCTTCGCTGCTCTGAGGCTGTCGTGCCTGTCGACCAATCAGAGACGATTTGTTTTGAAAGTTTGAATCTCAAGCGTTTGTATCGCAAAAGTTGATTCTTTCGGCTTTATCTATACACCGTGGATTTTTTCGTGATTTATTTCGAGGAGTTTATTCTCGAAGTTTATTTTGCGAAGTGTAAACCAGAGTGATCCCGTTGTAGCGAGGTAGTTTCAAGAGGGTATATAATTCAAATAACACACAGTCCAGCTTGATGAAACGTCGTCAAGAAAAAAAATCACGAAAGAATGAAGCACGAAACCAGAGTAACTATTTAATACGCGAGCTTTCGGGCAGAGTCTGCCCTTCTTCAGAAAAAAGAAGCAGTCGAAACATTGCTTATATAAGGAGTGGGAAGGGTGAGAGAAAGAATCAAAGAACAAGAGAGAAACAACGCAAGGATGAAATCACAAAGAACAAAACAGAAGGCTATACATTTGCAGAAGGCTATACGACGCCAAGATCGTTGGAAGAAACGCACACCACTCTTTCCATTTACATTTCTGCCGGCCGCGCTTGTCCGTTGAAAAGAAGAAAACGGTTAAATATCAGTTGCTTACAGCTGATATGAATTCCGCGAAAAAATTACTTGTCCATTCAAAGGTTGGACAGTGACATATTGTAAAAACAATGTTCTTTGTGATCTCATCCTTGTGTTGCTTCTCTCTTGTTCTTTGATTCTTTCTCTCACCGATCCCACTCCTTATATAAGCAATGTTTTGACTGCTTCTTTTGTCTGAAGAAGGGCAGACTCTGCCCGAAATCTCACGTATTAGTTACTCTGACTTCGTGCTTCATTCTTTCATTATTATTTTTCTTGACGAGGTAGTTTCCTTGGTTTTGTCGCATATTGCGATCACTTCATCTACTATTCTTTTCGCCAAGTGGTGTAACCCCCGCTTTGACTATTGCGGCCTCCCTAAGGTTTATGTGTCAGTTTTGGAAACACTGATATTGTTACATGTGACACATTGTAGTGTACTGCAGCCAGCTTCACTGTTTGACTGATAATTTGCACGGTTACTTCTTTAATATTATTTGAATAACTTTCATCTGATACTGTACCATTAAATAGGATATGAATCCATTATGGTTTAGAATTATTTTTCCTTTGCAATGTTCCCACACTAATCTTGGTGACAAGTTGTCTCTCATTATATTCCTTTTGAGTTGTATTTCACACTGCTTACAGCATAATGTGAGAATGAGAAAATGTATGCTTCACATGTTCTCAGCATCCTCTACAGCAACTGCTCTTGGCCTTAAAATCGAGAAACTACACACGAAAAAACACAAATGTAGAACAGACGACACAGCAAAAGGACATCATAAAATGATTGGGACTGTGTTATGCTATAGTTTGTGTGTGTGTGTGTGTGTGTGTGTGTGTGTCTCTCTCTGGTTGTGCATTTTTGTGAACATGTGCATTGCTGCCGGCATCCTTGCCCTCTTGTCACAAAAACAGCCTCAGACATAAAAATGCAGACAAAAAAGTAGAGAACTCCAACTTAACATAACAAGAGAGAACAAAGATGGGGACACAGGAAGTTTTAGAGTCTTGGCACATACGCGGTGACCCCTCGGTTTGTAACAAAAACCGTGGCCCCTCCCTGAACAATACTCCCATCTCCTTAAATAGCGACCGGTTATGCAATCTCTTATTCAGTTTGGCACTGATGATGACCGTCGCATGACGGGCGAAACGTCTGAGTAAACGCTGTAACGTTGTTATGTTGAGTCGAAGTTCTCTACTTTTTTTGTCTAGTTATGTCATCTCCCGGCTTATGGAGTATTTTTGCATAAAGATGCAGGTTGTGAGAGGCACATAAACACTGCTTACATGGCTAACCTGTCTATCACAAGACATGTGAAATGATTGCAAAATTAAAATTCAATATACAAAAATGATTCTGAAATACATAATTCCAATAGAAGGGAGAGTAAACATTGGAGTAACAGGTAAAGGTAAAGCACTGAAGTGTTGGCATTCTTCAGATGTGTATGATATACAGCTCTATTTAACCCTCGACATATTTGTTTTCACACATTAATTTCTTGCATTCAACATCAAGATACTATACCTATTCCATCTAGACGAGTCGTCTTTACACGGACACGTGGCACACCATTTTGGTACAAAGATTTGATGTCTCTGCCTGTTGGACATATCAAGCAAATACTGTGCCAAAATTGTGTTACCTACATGACATGCTGCGTCTGCTGGATACGTTACGGGAGAAATACTCCTGAAGCGATTAAAGGAAGTGCATACGAGTACACATGCTTTGCGAAGTTGTTCCAAAGTTCCAAGTAGTTGTTACAAAGTATGTTCGTGTTGAATTGGCAAAGCATTAGTCATCTCATAACAAAGTGATGAAAGAAACTAGTGAGAAATGCAAAGCCGCAAGCACTGTTGCATGGCCATGTTCAGAATGGGCAAGCATGCTTTTCACTTTGCGTACCGCGGACTGACTATGCTCAATGAGTGGTTTGCAGTGTTTATGATTGATGTAGGCCATGGCAACTAGCGATGAACTTTGCAGATTGTGCAATGATATCTTTTGCGAACAAGACAAACCTCAATATATTCCCATGTAATTTTGATCTTACAAATAATTGAGTTGAGGGTTTCAGGTATCTAAGTGTGCACCTATCTTCTGATATTTAGTGGGAATCACACATTACTTACGCATCCTCTGAGCCTGTTAAAAAAAATTCTCTTCTTGAAGTGGACACGGAAACTACCTTTCGCAGACAGTATACTGCTGGCATACAGAACCCTTGTACAAAGTGCCTTGAAACGGTACAAATGACATCATACTCGAAGAGTGACGAAATCTGGGCTTGTTGGTATGAGACCATATTGCTGCAGAGCGCTATAAGACGAGGACTTAAGAAGGAACATAACACATGCGCTAACTTCCAACACTTTGCGGGACCATTGACTGCGGGAGCATTGGCTAAACTTCAAGAACTGCGGGGGTGGGTGGCTAGCGGAACACTGCAGGGTGAGTGGGTGTGAGCCTGTGGTAACCCAATGTGTAATCATCGGAAGGAATCCAGACAGAACAGCTAGAAAGATTATAGAGGCCCAAACAATTAAGGATTTGGGTCAGACCTGTGTCAGTGTTCCTATCATTGCTTTATCTGACAGGGAGCTGATGTACCTCGACACGTGTAAAAGTAGAAAGAACCGGCAGGTGGCCAGAAGCGTTTAAGCAGCCGGTACGACAAATTTCATTAAAGTGTTGGAAGTTAGCGCATGTGTTGTGTTCCTTCTTAAGTCCTCGTCTTATAGCGCTCTGCAGCAATATGACATCATACTGTTCAACAGTGCCACCAATTTGGTACAGTTGAGCTACGCTCAAAGCTACGGGGGACAAGTTCGCGTCTAAAAGGTACGGTCTTGAGGGGATTACGGTGGTACTTTGACAGGGCACGCGACTTTCGGTCCTACTTTTCTTTCAAGAGGAGGCTCTGAACAAGTGCCCCTTCGTGGAACCTAGCCCTCCCCTTCCGATTTGTTTCGGTATCAGTCTGTCCACCAATGTCATGATGACATTTATATTCTGTTGAGTTTCTTACATGCTGTCCAGGACATGTATGTAGGTAGGTAGGTATGCCAAGAATTTTTTTATTATGAACCTCTTTTTTTAGTTTGAATCCCTCGAAAAACCATTGCACAGCACCAGAACACAAAGGCTACATAATGACCAAGTTTCACCAACCTTTTCAGCATCTGAACTAAGATGAACGATCATTAAACTATCTGCTTCACCACATCACCGATGGAAAAAAAGAAGTGCCTGTTAAGTTCGAGAATTGGCAACCCTTGATATTGGTTCAGTTAACCAGAGTTGGTGAAACCGGGCCTATGGAAGTCACCGAAACATTCGTCACAAAGTTTGTAAAAAGAATTGAGTGCTAGCATGAAGTTTTGGCAATTGTGAGTAGCATTTTAACTGCTGCCTATGTAGCTGCTGCATAATTACAAGTAATTCAGAAAAAGTAGTACAAACTTTGAGGGTACTCTACTCTATCTTCCTCTGCATGGTATTGAAAACTGTGATGATTCCAAGTGCTCATCGTCTTGGCCCAGATTCTGTAGCAGATTTATCAGCCACTTGTGTTCCTATTTGTGGTACTGTGGAAAACTAGTCACTCCACCCATATACCAGCATTCCTAGGTTACACATACCATGTGGTTGATATACGAAGAGGGGAGTCAAGTCCTGTAGATCGCATAAACAAAATACAGAAACCGACACTGAAGATTTTTGTTTAAGTTTAATTTGTACAAGATTTCGCATGGGGGTCCACGCTTCCTCAGGTCCTACCTGAGTAAGTGTCGGTTTCTGTATTTTGTTTACATAACATGTAGTTATAAGAGTGGTTTAAACCACCTCACAGAAGTTGCAGATGCTGTTCATCAACTTTATTTTGAGATGGACAGGGAGTTTCATTACCTGGGGCGGTACTCTACCCCATAGCTGCTAGTGGTGTGAGGAAGGAAATAATGTCCCATGGAGTCCGAAATTGCCAAAAGAGCTTCGAGAGCAGGCATTCGTGGGCTCGATTTAGCTATAGGCCAAGAAATTTTATCTGAAAATGGCAGTTCGGAAAGCTTGGTAGTGTGGGCAGTGACACAGAATATACTCTGGGTCTTCTACAGCACTGCAGTGACAGTATCTGAGACAGTCAACTTGCCTCAGATGGTAATGACACTGAGCTGTAAATGTCCCATTGAGTTACAGTCCTAGAGTCACAGTGCACCACAGTGGCGAGAAGTGTTTTGTGGCATCCAGAAACCAAGCTCTGGGTCAACATTGCTCAGTATAGACGGGAGGAAAACGTCAGTTGTCCATGGACAGGAACACTATTTAAACAATCCATTGATGTGTTGGTGAACGAGATCTGCTTTCAACATGACCAGTAATATTCCTTTGCTATCTTTCACTGTGATTTAATTAAACACATCCCTCATGTGACGGCGTTCCCGGCACAGTTTTACCTTGCTAAACCACTTTTCGCGGCTCTTATCAAACATAACATTAGCGGTTCTTCGTAGCTATAACTAGCGATAACGCTTGCTATGTGCGAGTCAAAGATTGGGGTCTGATAAAGCGACTGTAAAAAAATGGTAGACTGTAAAAAAAAAGATGAAAACTGTGTGTGTTTCTGAGAATTTGTAACTTGCACGGCATTTCGTGAGCAATCTAATTTCAAAGATTGCTCCATGCAAAATTTGCGAACTTGGTGATGCGGCAACCCTGAGGCGGCTCGTGCGTCATCTATTGAGAACGTGAGAAACTAGGCTAGCCATCTGGCTGCATGCGAGGTTTTACATGTGCGATATACCAAGTGTTCTAAAGTGTTCGTGATCGAAAGCGCGGTGTAAAAGAGTTCAAAACTAATTAGTACAAAAAGTATGAAGAACTGAGAGCTGATGACTTGTGTGTTCCAAATCCAAGTCCTGCATGATGGTATCTTAAAACGTGACGATTCATGTTTCACTTTACAGTGCTCTTAAGCAGAACCAAAAAAATATAAGATAATCCACATCGGTAGCCGCTTGGCTGTGATCATATGTACTAATCAGCTTCGGCATTCCCGATCCCGAAAAGGGTACTCTCCCCGTTCATGGCTGTTCAGTTTCTCATTGGAAAACGCGGCTTTAAAATTGTTTCTTTCGGACAGTGGAGTGAGATGCAAATGAGAAAACCGAAGTATTCCATTCGCCTACTCCTGGATATCCGTACACTCTATGACCCAGCATTTGTTCTCACAAATTCCAGCTTGCAGCTTGCGTGCATAATGCCACGCATTAGCAGACACCAGGCCCGCATAGCGGAAAACCGTGGAAGTCGTCACGAAATAGTGACCTTATCGACGGTGTGTCACGGAGTACACGTTACCGATGGGAAAATAATTGTTTAATCTTCACTCCGGTACCGCCCTGGACCAAATATGGGTCACAGATGATCTGCGACATACTTACTCACATCCCGCAGTGAAGGCGGTTTCTTTGGTGTTCTTTGCAGCAGTTCCAAGAAAATCCTCATGCGGGAGAAGACAAAGACTCCCCATTCATCATCTTAAAAATAAAGTTGTTGTTTAGACACACACACAAAAATGACAAACGGACCTCGCGCGGATTTGCTGTTGCGTTGGGAGATCAGCCAGCGCCAAAGGAAACCAATGAGGCTCGTGTACATGACGTCACGCGCAGCCTTTGAGCGCTTTTGAGCCACGTGCCTCGGGAAAACATGTGGATGCGTCACATGCGTCCTACTGCGGGCCGAATGAGGTAACAGCATGTGTTTTTCCAATATCACGCATACCACAACAACTCACGACATGCCCTCCTACTGTAACATCGGTGCGGCAATATGTTTTCCCGAGTCACATGACTAAACGTGACGTCACTGCACAAGCCTCATTCCGCCCATCCGCGAGGGCTCCGGTTGGCTGGAGGAAAAAGCGTTTGCGGAGCCGCGCGCCAAAGTTGCAGCACGAAGTGGTTCTCCAAAAACGGTTGGAAGCGCTTCGCGTCTCCGCCTCAAGAAACGTTTGTGTGAATTCATTTTTAACGCACTAAGCAACGCTAGAAAGCACGGGGGCGCGCACTCACCGTCAACAGATTATCCCTTACATTGTTGCCAGTCGCTCCCACATTCACATAAACGAACACACTCTTCGCGAGAGGAAATGTGCAAAGTAGGGCTTTAGAGTTCACTCTGAGACTCAACCAAAGTACCAGGGGCAAGAAAGCACGGTATGGCCTTTCGCGATGAAACAACCCAGGCACAATGATTACAACAATATGGTCTAATAATCAGGACCGGAGAGAGGGCTCTAGAGGGCCCACCCTATCCAAGGCCTGACGGTTGCCAGCACCAGGAGATATGAGGAGGGGGTACCGGGGCCGGACTCGTCCAGAATCACCCCTGAGACCCGTAATTTCTCTCGCCGTCCTTGCTAATAATGATAAAATAGATAAAAAGCAAGCGAGCTGGTGGCTTCGTGATGAAAATGTTCAAGACTGCTTCTAGCGGGTATCCTTGTTCGCATGTCAATAACACAAATTGTTATTTTGCATAGACTACCTCGTATAACATTATGCGATCTCTCTTGTTGAACTTTTACTTTTCTGAGAAATAATTCTACGCTTTTTGACAAAATAATGTATCACACAACTGGGCTCTCGGTAAGTAGGTAGATATAATTTGATTAATGGAACAGTGTTCCGGCGCCTTTGTTAACAAAGACACATTAATACGAAACATAACCTAAGCGTAACGTGTGACTCCCATTGTTTTCTTTTCTTGCGAACCTGCAAAGGGCAACGAACTTGGTGAATGGGCCAAATGGGTAAGCAAAAGCCAAAAGCTTCTCATATTTCTGAAAAGCGTGCTCTTTAGAGGTATTACACATTCCTTGTTGTTTTCACGAAACCCTTCAGAATTTGTATGGTATGAGAAGACTGATCAATAAGCATCCTGACTAGATTTATATATCCTGACAAGTAAAACACATAATTGAAACTTAGTAACCCAGAAATATTTATTCTCCGAAGTCGCATACATACCCCAGCGCTTTTCGAAAAATTATGTGAAGTCTTTCTTGGAAATAACAAAATGTCGCTTCGTCGTAGCTTCTTGCATACTCTTTCTCTGCAAGTTCACTTTGATATATGCGAGATGAAGTGCAGGAGACTAGATCTGACGAATACGGCGCATACTGTGCGCATACATGAGGGCCGTTCCCCCGTAACACATGAGCGGGAGATACTTCTCTACCAGAAGGTACCTACCAGAATGAAAAGCCACAAACGAGACAACAGGGAGTGTTAGTAGACTGCTGATAACGTCACCGTTAACTTACAATGCCTACCAGAACAAAGCGTAGCTTACCCGGCTACCGGTAGCGGTCTACTACACTGGCATATTATTAAGGACACTGACAAACTCAGATTTGCGGACACGTGCGAAAAACAGGTCACACGGTAAACTTAGACTTCCCTAACATTCTGGCAAACGAAGGACGTTGGGAAGTAAGGAAACATCTGGCATATCAAAAAGAATAAGGAACGCACAAACAAACATCCGCGTCCACTTCCTGATTGCTATATGCCCTGCTTGACAAGTAGCGCGATTGAATGGCACGGTATTTCATTTCCGATGAAGAGACCCGTATGAGTTTCGAAAGCTATGATTTTAACTGTTTGAAGGTGGTAGTTGCCAGTGGAGTTTTAATATTTTAATTGAGCGTAAGTACCCCTGGCACCTGCTCCACCTTCGTCAACTCAAAACGTCATAGCTTTGCGCTGGCACGTGCTTAACGTCATGTTTCTCTCGTAATCATGGGGAATATATCGCAGCTCAACCACAAGATATTCCATAGCAGACGACACCATATTTCCTGCCGTACGCCGTTCCCGATATTCCGGCGCCGTGGGAATGCTCAACTTGGCACGCGTTGGCACCTCCTGCTCTTGAGCATTTTTTTTTTCTTATTTTTCTTCCACTGGGATATTTCGTGGAGATGTCGCTCGTGTGAATAGACGAATACTGTATCGGATTACTGCTGGGTAACTGCTGTACAATGTGTATGCCTGAAACTGTTCATGCACCCCCCCCCCCACTTGCCACTCGTATGAAATACCTAATTTTCCAGACGAACTTCGTACGGGAACTCTACAAAATTTGACTCTGACCGTATTTTCACACGCGCGATGTTCATTACGGAAGATTGTAGTGGAAGAAAAAACAAAAATACTGCTCACGAAGCAGAGGATCCTTCCCGTATTATACGGAGCATTCACACGGTGACGAAGTATGAGTGGTGCACTTCGTACTCAGCTGATGACATCGCCACCGTCTTTTCCTCTCGTTCGTTATGGAATAGTATCTTGTGGCTGTGTAGCAGGACATTCCTCACGTTGAGCGCTCACATGGGAGCAGATAACTATGACGTTTTTCGCATTCGCGGTACGATGCAGTCGATTTCCTTCTGTGAACGGAAAGAAAAATGCTTTTTTAAAGCTCAGCACATGTGCTAGGTGATTGGCTGGTGTTGTGTTTGGCTGGTGAGGAAGTTAGAAAACGGGTTGGTTCACGAGTGAACCTCGGTGGCCATGAAGGGAAAATGTCACCATGTTGAAAGACTGTGCCATACTTTCCATTTGGCTAACATCATGTCCTAAACCATAAAGGGTATGAAGGACTAGCTCTCCAATCAGAAGCGTGGATTCTTAAGTGTTACTGATGAAGAAGACGTCGAAATGGCCGCCAAGCCCTAGTATGGTGGACTGGTCCAATGTTGGTGGACTGCTGAAACCAAAGAAGCGCGTCAAACAAACTTGATTATGGACGTGGCCCGGATGCGTAGATCAGTATAGAGTGTATTTGGGTGAACACTTCGGAGAACGGTATCGCTGTTCCACACACCTTAACACCAGAATAGCGCTTGAGAAAGAGGAACATAAGTGATTGTGCTTTTTGGTATAACTGATTGAACGTCCTGCTCTTGGAGCGTTTTTACTAACAGAAAGTGCAATACTGTAGACGCTGTGCAATCAACTACTAAGGCTGAGACCGTCAAGGGAGCTTCGTGAAACTCTCACCTTGGCCAGGGTAAGTCATGTTATTACGTTTCTTCCTTGTCAATGCATCAAGTTTTAATATCTGGGTTTTCAAAATCAACGTTGCTAATTGAGAACATGAACGAACTCTAATAGGACCCCTTTCCATCGTCCTCACTTTCTCATCCCTTCCACAAGCGCAATGGAGCAATGTACCGCCATAACGGCGATGAATGAACTACCACATCATCATCCCATCTATGTGTGTGTGTGAGTGAGAACATGAGTAGTGTTTTCATAATTGACACAAAGCTTCATCGCCATCCCGCTCACATATTAACCCAGATGCGCTGAGGTAGGGTATCGCAATTCCTGCGGCGAAACACTGTATCCCATCGTCACGCATGTACCTGTTGTTGTTGGGGCCACAAAGCTAGCTTGAGAATATTTGCGAGTAATCTAGTATTCTCGTTCTCCAGATCTCCCGAATCTTCTCCAAATCATGTGTATAGCCTGCACTCCAAATCGTAATGGCAATGGTTCTGTTGGTATTTCTAAATACATCCTTCTCGGTTGCCCGAGCTACGAAGCTCTCAGATCCACACTTTCAGTGTCTCTAAATCACCTGCACTCTTGCCCTCTCATTATGTCAAGATTGCTTGGTCCGTGGCCAAATCCAGCCCATCACCGTTCTGCACTAAAAGCACTTCTAAACTTTTTGGATCCCGTACCACTTCGGCCCTCACTGTGAGGTGCCTCATTATTCCATTTCACCCATCAGCAATGGCAATGGTTGGCTAGTAGCGTGTTATATGGTGTAGCTCTGTGTTAACAGTGTGGTTCAGTTGCCAATGCGTTTTGCCAGTAAGTTTATTCTTTGTCTAGCGGGTCTTGTTTCCCTTTCAATGCTATTTGTCTTGACTTGCCATTCATAACGTTGAATCCTCATCTTTGAAATGATTTGCCCACACAGGACTTGCCAACTTGGAGGGACTTTGGAAACTATAGCTTGGAGGTAAGATACGATTACGCGTAGCATCCACGTAGACGGGAACTTGTGCGAAATCTATGAAGGATACTATTTCGAACCTGATTCTGAATTCATCGTTTCAATCATAATCATCACCAGGACATATGGTCACTTCGAACTGTAAATAGTTTTAAATGTGTTAAATCCTCATCTATCACGCCGTCGCTATAAATTATACGTTAAGTGGTAACTTGACGCATGTTAGATTGGGTACATGTAGAAAATTGGTTCTGTGAACTGAGCCTGCAGTACACCGGCTTCGTCGGAACATGCTTTTGAATTGACATGCGTCAAATTGGCTTGTGTTTGAGTTTGAGTTTGATTATAGAAAAAAAAAACGGAAAATATTGAATGCCGTCAAACTGGCGGCAACACTCCCGCTTCCTGATCGTAAGGTTGCCGATTCGAACATGGCTGAGAACGCCACTATATTGGTTGGCTGGATTTACCAAACTCCTTTCGTCGGACTGAGAGCGAGGGCGCCCTAACAGTGGTCGAACGCTAGGCTATAGGGCGCTCCGTAACGCAAGTATGTTCGGCTATTCCTCAATATCCGTGCCAATTACCGTGAACTTGGGTAAATTCGGCACGCGCTTAATATCGATGGGGTAAGAAAGCGACCTTAGCAAATTTCCGAGCCCAGTTCGTAAGACCTGACGTATAATTAAGTTAGATTATATTCACATCGGGCGCTGGCAATACTACTTTAAGAACAAATGTCGTTGACCTCGTGATTCTAGGTGGCGTAGTCTCCTCAATATAATTTATGAACACGCTTTCTGGGAGACCCTGTATACGGGTTTCTTAATTCGCAACATATTTTTTGAACAAAAACTATGAGAGGAGCATAAATGTTGTTCCTGCATTTCAGTTGTACAGCGAGGCGGACATCCTCTCGAACAGAGTGTAACTACTAGATAAACAATTACTACAATTCATTTAGTTCAGTAATTCTGGGCGAAAATGAGGCAGCAGAATGGAAGACAATCCACGCTGAAAGCTACTATATTTTTCGACATCCTGAAATCAGCACGTACGTTGCAGGGCTGGGCAAGATACTTCAAAAAGTATCTTCGATGCCGATACTCGATACCCTCAAAAATTGTATTTCGGATACCGATACAAGATACAGAACCGAAATTGATTTTCGATACAGATACTCGGTACTGTATCGTCGTTACTTCGATACATAACTGAAATCCCGAATATAATACAGCTGGTGTTATGATTAGCGAAGTTTATATTACTGAAATCACAATATAATCAAGCTGGTGTTATGATTCGCGAAGTTTACATCACTGAAATAACAATATAATAAAGCTGGTAATATGATTAGGGAAGTAAAAACATTTATTCGTTTTTTCTAGAGCCTTTAGTGTATTTTTATAGCGCACTTTTTCTGACAGGGCTTGAACGTATCCGACCGCACGGATTTAATGAAGCTGCACTGTCTAAGCAGCTAGTCTTGTTAGAACTTTAGACTGAAGCCATGGGTACGTTGAAACGATCGCATCAATAAGCAGCCCAGCAAAAAACAATTCTTTAAGACAATGTTCTTCGTGCGTACCGGTCTGTGAGCACTTGACTATACATACGAATAAACCTGAAACTTTTTTTTCTGCTGCTTTTATCGTTTGGTACTGCAGTACTTACCCGGTAGCCTCTGACTTTGCCTCTGACTTGATTTTCTTAGTTGGCCGTTGTGAATTGTGAGCTGTAGAACGGGTTACAGTGCTCAAGCTAAGCCGGCGGTTATTCTTTCCGAATGGCAGACGCGGAATCCACACTTCAAGTCAAGTGGACGTGCTCATGCGCACTGAGGAAGGGGACATCGGGCAGCGCAGTTCCAGAAGCCGTGAGGTTGGTCCTGTGTAAGGCGTTTTCGGCGCGCCCGCCGTAGAAAGAGACGGAAGAGATTCTTCTGGAACCAACTAGAAGCCGCGCGCGCCCACGAGCGCGTCACAGGGCAGGGCCCAGGGCCTCCTCTCTGGGCGACCTTGACGATGGAGCGCGCGCGCGGACGTAAGCTTCGAACGAATGTATGGTCGACATGTCTACGCCACTGCGGCCTGGCTTGTACTACCGCCTGAGCGAGACCCGCCGACCCTAAGTCTCAAAACAGCCTCAATATTTGCGTCTTTTTTTAGTATCGAGTATCGTTAAAATACACGATACACTAAAAATGTATTTTCGATACCGATACTCCGATACTCTCATTTTTGGCACGCGATACCTAATATCGATACACAAAATGTATTGAAGATACACGTATCAGCGATACTGCCCACCACTGATACGTTGAGACATCCATTTCTGAAATTCGCTATGCACTTACGTGCAAAAACGATGTGCCTGTGCTACTCTCAACGTTTTTTATTACAAAATTTGTTACGCTTCAACGAAAACACTCTGTACGTAGAATGCAACAATAGGATGAGTCTCACCGGTAAAGAATGTGAAATGGCCCAAGCAGACCACAGTTAGGGACGGCACAGACGCACCCTGCGACAGTACACACCTACTACACAGACACAGCCAGCCTGCGGTGCGCGTCGCCCTCTGAAATCCGGAACCAGTGATATTCCTCAACACAGATATGATTCTTTCACGTCAGAAATAATCGCGAAATTCGATTCGGACCGAAATGATATCGCCAAAGACGGGCAAGGGGGTAGATAAGCATGAATATGTTCATGTGGGCTGCTGGAGCAAGAGGCGTTCTCCCATTTTCAACAAATCAGGGCAGAGAACGATGTCATTCTAAATGATGATTGGACTACAGGTGAAGTAACGGCCTTTCCGCTAAAGGACTTAGGTTTGCCGTCTGACTAGGGTATTAGACTATGCTTTAGAAATCACTCGGGAGTCAACCTCTTTCAAACTTGGTCACGCACACTAACATAGCTCTTACTTTATTTTTTCAAGATGCTCAATGGTGTTATCAGGAGCGTGGCGGAAAAGGTAAGTGCAGTAGGAAGTTACTGACCTTACCGAAAACGAGGCCATTGGCATTTCTATAGATGTGACCTGCAAAATATCGCGACGAAGGGTCAGAAACCGCTTGAAAAGCAATATGAACCTCTTCATAACGTTACATTCGTTTCTTGCGGGTATCTCTCGCAACAAAGTGTTCCACATGGTTGGTTGGTTGCCTGGTTAGTTGTCCCAAGAACAACATTATTTAAATGGTAATGAGTGGGGACTTTCATTGCCAGCGGATCGACATGATGTAATGAAGCACCTGACAGCACCGAATTTTGCTTTTCTTTTCTTTTTTGGTAAACATGACTGTCTTGGCAGAGGAGGAAAAGTTATGAGTTTCACCGGGACTTGACAAACATATATTGAAAAATAAGTGAGCATAACGATATAAGAATTTGTGGTGACTGCTGTTCCAGAACCCGTTTGAGCCATATCCTGTAAGATACTCTTAATTACACAGAGAAGGAAATGCAATTGAAAATGGTCGAGCACCACTCCGCGGTACTCGATCAATGGGTTGGTTTGAATTATTCTAATAATGACCCAGGGGCAATAAACGGAAGGCCACGTCGAGGAAGAGCTGCTTTCGAGTCCAGCCTATTCGGGAGGTCTACTCTCCTATGCTGTATAGCTACTGTGTGAGCCTTCCATCGCATTAAATGTTTCAATTCACATTATAAACGACGGTGCAAAAAAGCAAAGTCATGAAAGCCAAAAGGCAAATGGGATGTCACATCACACACTCATGTGTGATGTGACACGCCTGTGTTGCAACCTCAGAATAGTTACTTTCCACCATGTGGACGAGATGCCCTTATCTCGTCCTCTCCGTATAGGTATGATTATGCACATACAAGAAAACAGTACAGCAGAAGATGTGAAGAGAGTATGTGCATGTCCTGTTCCTTGAATGAGGTCCCTTGGTATACTGAAAGAACGACTTAAGAACGAAGTGAGCTGGTGACTAGAATACATGACGAAAGAACCTCTAGAGAGTCTGCAACAAGGTTAAGGCGGAGGGGATAGTAGGTCAGCTATTGCTTACTGACGCAGTTCCCACACGGAGCGAATTCAGATGGTTTCTTTCAAAAGCCGCCTGGTCTGGTCATTATCAACAACCCTTACAACAGTATCTTGCCACATAAGAAAACAGCCTTTACGACATACAAGACGCTTTAAAATTTCTGAAGTTCGATCTGTATCCCAACAAACAACATATGTCCTCACAAACGTCTGCAGGATGTCCTATCTTGGACAATAGGATATCCGTGGTGGGATCAGCCTGAATATCCCATGGATATCCATGTGACATCTAGGAGACCAGGATATGGGCATTGTTTGAACGTCGCAGGTATATCCCTGCGATGTCACTTCAAGATATTGGGACAAATGTGGGACGTTTATGAACCGTACGTTGTTCTGACTGTTAAAATTTAATATAATGTGCACTTACTATTACTTGATACATCCGCAGTGACGATGCCACGGTGATATGAATGGAAAGTACATACTTACCAAACATAGGATAAAGGTGTTTAGACTGCTCTAGCCCTAAAAATAAGAGCAGTCTCTCTTTTTGCCCCCTCCACCGCGTACGCTGATTTGAAGGGAAACCAGAACATTCACAATAGCCTCTGTTGCCGAAATGGCCGGAGCATATAGTGAAATACGTTGTTTCTACTTTCAACGCAAGTTCTTTTAAACAATCGTACAGGAACCTCTTGGTTTGACTTATATGTAAATGTAAGAGAGGTCGCATGATAGCGGAATTGCATAGGTTACATTTGACTGGCATTCGACATAGAAAGCCCTACGGTTTTTATAGGTTGCCTGAGTGTTTTCAAAGCTAATCTAACCGAAATGGTAAGGTAGTCTAACCAAAATTATTCTTAAAAACAACAGTAGCATTGAGAGACACGTGCTAGAGACAGCAAATTGTGTGATACAATATGAAAATAAGGCACTACAACACAAGTGCCAGCAGAACCAGTCAGTGAGGGGGCGTGAGGAAGCTCACAATTTCCCAACGTGACAACAAAAACTCTGGGTAGCTTCAGCTCCAACCAGACGGCGTAGCTGACGTATGATTGAAGAGAGTGCGTACAGGACTTTTTTTAAAGACATTTAGGAGTCGACCACTTACAACACCCGTTTTTACTATTTTAGAGTGGCGACACATTGCTGACAAGGTAGGTGTCAGGTTCAGCTTTACATAGCACCCGCAGAAGCACCGTAACTTTTCCGTAATCCCACCATAAACAGAAGTTTAAGACGAAGAAATTGCAAAACCCCATTTTCTGGATGCTGGACAGTAAAGACAAGTTCTAGCGAGGAATACATGATTACCCCTTTACGCTCACTTATAACTAGAGATGAGTACGGGTATGAAGTTCGTACCCGCGGGCGCACCGCCCGCACCCAAAACTTTGTTACTGGTACAATCTGCACCCGCACATCCTGGTGCGTACCCGCTCTATGCGTACGCAAGTTTTAGTTTTGCCACATGCATGATCGTCACAGCACGAAATGATTTATTAATGCTGGGGATACTGTCCGTTACGAGCCAACAACAACAACAACTTTATTTTGAGATGGAGAGTGGGCAGGTTCATCGCCAGAGGCGATACTCTACCCCATTGCTGGTGGGAATGTCGGGAATTACGAGCCACTTTTCCAAGGCGCCAGACGCTGTTGCGAGTGCTGACATGGCTACCAGCTTACTAACGCCAACCGTACTAGCCGTACAAACATAGTCAAAGAGTAAGCATAAAACGCGGTGCCAGTGAATTAGAAAGCTGTCACACCACGGAAGGTCTTGGGATCGGTTTTGGAAAGTACTTTGTGCTAAATATTCACAATGACTCGGGTCGTGCACAGAAAGCCGAGGGGATGGCTTTGCGCCTGCTGGTTATTGCGGGTAGACCCGCGTAAACCTCGGAGACAGAGCGGGGTATACCCGCGCCTTACTGGCAACCCGAGATGACACGGAAATGTCTACCCGCGAAGAACAAAATTGCGCGGATATCCGCGGGTATACCGACACCCGCGCTCATTTTTACTCATAACATCTTCACCAAACGACAAAAAGACACAATCAGTGTTCAAGTAGATTTCAGTAATGACAGGAGCTATGGCGGATCAAGTACAAACACCCGTCTTTTGAGCGAACAACTGACCGTTAATGTATATAGCTGTTGATTTTAGATACTGCTCAAGTATGGGCAAAAAGCCGGTAACAGAGATGCCCGCTGGCGATTGGAAACGAGCGATGTGATCTGCCAAATAGATCCTCACCCCGGCCAGAAGCATGGATTCACATAATAGTAAAAATCTTTTATGTCTAGAGAAAAGGTCCCCGGAAAAATGCCTCCGGGGATTACGTCACTAGGAAAAAGGTCACTCAGCAAAAAGGTCCCCGGAGGTTATCTCAGAAGTACGTTCCACGGAGACTCTAATCCGTTCTAATCTCTCTCCGTCTCTCTCCGTTCTAATGCTATAGCGCGAATTTTCATGTCATTTGTGCATTGCTGACATAGTCTCATGCTTAAAGGGGGACTATCGCATCCGCCGAGGTCGATTGCAAATCTACAGTCCCATTTTACTCCTCGTTCACCATTGATAATCACGCCGAAAATCCGAGGCGAGTTAGTGGAGATGTTTCTGTGGAATTGGATCTTACGCATGGCAACAGCAGACGACGCATGTTGAGAGCATTCCGTAATTCCCTCTCTGTAGACGTCACTTGGAGAACGCCAATCAGAGAGCGCCCCTTGGCGGGGACGAGACCAATCAGGGGGCGCCAGAGAGACCTTGGCGTCCGGGAGTGATGGGGTGTGATGGAAGTGATGGCGGGAATGATGGGGACTGTAGGTCGCGGTGAAGTCTGAGATCGGTTCGTGGAATGCTGTTTCTGGCCTGCGTCCTACGGGTTTGTACAGCCAAGAGCGTAACACCGCCAGCTTTTGGAGCGAATTTTTCGAATGGGTTGATAGGTAAGGGAACGACCCTTTTTATTTCGGGGTTCATACTTCCAGCACACGTGCTGGTATTCTAGGTGTTGTCGGGTGTACTGCAAACATCCGCCCTCCGAGGCCTCACTCGTAAAGGTGAGACCCCTACACACGCATGGTTGTGAGACATTTGAAGAATATGTTCGCCTTCTATTGGAAGAGGATTGGAACAATTTCTGCAACACACCAGATAAGCATCAACATATCTAAACGCGTGGACATCACCAAGGGGCACCAGAGCAGTGCACAGTTGACGGTCTACAGATGGTAGAAGAATATCGCTCAGAATAGGTGCCATGCACGACCCTCTGCTTATTCCTGTTGTTTGAACAAACACGTCTTCGTCGTCTCTGATGTAGGTAGGGATTAAATATATCTGCAAAATGTCTAAGGAGTTCTCTACAGATACACCATGCAGGTTCTGCAACTTGACCTTGTCATTTAGTTGTATGCGCTCCCTCACCGCCTCAAACAGTGCCTTATGGGGCATCGAGTAATCTAAATCACCAACATCGACTCATACGATGAACGGCATGTCTTCACATCCTTCAGACGAAAATTCTATGATCGGGGTAGAGTTTCGAATTGCTAATACATCACTGACTTTTAACTCTCATAAGTAAATTTGTAGATACGAGGAGACACATTTCTGCCACGTACTCCTCTTCTTCTGTTGTAGTACCTTATTTTCATATTGAGTCAGACAATGGACTTTTCCCGTGTAAGCGTATGCGCATGCGCAGCCACTTGCAGGCGACTGCCATGTTCGCTGGGGGACACGTTTCAGGCCGTGACTTGTCGACGCTTTGTACTCGCAATGAGTAGAATACGCTTTCACTCTTTCCGCATTCTTTTTACAACGGTCTCTTGCTAATTTCCCACGGAACATGCCAGGCCGAATAGCGTCCCCATGGTTATAGACGACCCTCTGTTCACAAACATGTGATGTCATGACGAGACCGGTTCGAGGTTATATTTTGCTGTGGTAGACAAGAAGCGGGAAAAATGCGTAGGCTGATAGGCTGATAAAGCTGACAGTGCCACCAGCAATCCCGGTGCCGGCTGTGCTGTCTGGGGCTTTTCCTGGGTTTTCCTCAGACGCTTTCAGACATATGTCCGCCCAGGACGAAGTCGGCCCAGGACTCACATTCCCCCAGGGCGTCAGTCGTGACGTTGCCCACCTCTGTGAGGCGGAGAACGGCGAGCCCTTTCACCATCACCACCACCACCACCACCTTGGCATGGCGGCAAAACGTAATCGATCACGTAGGGGCTCTGGTCGTCTATTGTGACGAAAGATGCGACGTTCGACACTTTGCCGTCAGGGGCGACGCGAATATGGAGATTGTCACTTTACTGTCTGTAGCACGTATGTTCAATGTTACTGTTGTTCTTAAAAATTATTTTCGCTTAGATTATCTTACACCCTCTGAAAAGACCCAAGCAACCTATAAAAACTATAAGACCTATGTCCAATGTCAGTCAAATGTCATCTATGAAATTTTGCAAGCATGCGGCTTCTGTTACACAGGTCAAACCAAGAGGTGCGTAAACGATTGTTTCAAGGAACATGCGTTGAAAAAGTATATCGTTCATCCCTGTGATATTGCAAAGCATCGTTATGTTGTAACGGCTCGTGTTCCTGCGTGGCAAGATACTGTTGTAAAGGCTGTTGGTAATGATCACACCAGGCGGCTTTTGAGAGAAGTCTTCTCAATCCGTCCGTGTAGGAACTGTGTCAGTAAGCCGTCGGCACGACCTTCGGCCCTTTGATGAGACTATCATCCCCTCCGCCTTAACCTTCTTGAGGACTCTTTAGAAGTTGTATCCTTCTGCAAATAAGCTCTAGCTGTATTTGACACTTTGTCTGTGTGTGTCAGTTTTTCGTCGTCGCCTTAGTCTGTTTGTGTGTGTGTGTGTGTGTGTGTGTTTTTGTCATATCTCCCTTGGTAGGGAAGTTGTTTTCCACGTAGCGTAATGGTTATCAACCATTCGGGACCAGCAATCGAGAGGTGTGGGGTTCGACTCTCGCCACTGTATGGGTTTTTCGACGACTGCAATTATTTCAGTCTTTCAGTGACACTTTATGGAAATTGAATTTGACAAGAAACGGTGTATGACCAGTACGTATGACGTATCACGAGAGAGAACAATTTTGTTGTGATGGTTGCCAAGGGACATTCTTTTCGGCGTTAGCAGTGCTGAGTACCCTAAACGTGAACGGTCAATGAACAACAGATACGTAAAAAAAAGCAAATAAAGGAACTGCTCATAAAAGATGCCCGCGGGAGGGAAAATGAGTCTCACGAGGGTTCGTATACCGTCTGACGTGTTTATTTTTCCTGTTGTTTTTCAGGACTACACATACCAGGCAGCTCTGGCTGAGGTAAGACAACTTGTAGTCCGGTAGCCGTAGTTGAGATGAGACGACACGGAAAACTACCCACTTTCTAGGTTTGCGAGATGCGCACTGTGTGGCGGAAAAGAAATAACCTATCGGACAGAGCTAGAGTAATATAGTTGTGCTCTATCAGTACCGTAACTTCCAACTGACAATTGTAACGCACAGAACAAGAAGAACATACCTCCAGCAGTTCCACTCAGTACGATCAGGGACACATTGCTGTACGTTTATATCATTAGCGTATTCCGTCTACTTTTACCTGCGGAACCCGTTGCTGCATATATATTTGTGACAGGGAGGGTATCACGCTTCAGTCCAACAGGAATTTCATATAAGGAACTCAGTTGTTGTCACAGTAGCATTTTAATGAATGGGGGAGCAGCTGACGAGAGCCTATATATTTGTCAATTTTGTCAGGCTTGCATGACAACCCATGCAGCTCGCGAATCGGTCGAGTAGGAAGCTCTAGCACGCTATCCCAATTTCATTGAACTTCTGGAGGCAAAATGAAATGGAAACTAGAAAAGTGGGTGTTTGTTTGTGCTTTGTATTATTTATTTGTGTTGCCTTGGCTGATATGCAAGCACACAAAACTAAACAAAATGAAGTGCATCACCTTGGAAAGCGATCAGAATACCACTGTTCTTGAAACTTGAAGAGATGATACGCCGATGAAACGTTTCTCATGATCCCTCATATAATACACACATCGACTTTTAACCGTATTCAGTGCACTGGCGTCGCACTTACCACGCAAAAATAGGGGCGTGACCGACAGACACATCCCTTCGAAGCGAACTTACGTCATCAACGTCCAGGCCTCTCAGTCAATTGTGGACGATCGGGAGCGCACACTCCTTGGGACCACGTGCCCAAGGAGTACATGGTACATGGTGGGTACATGGTGTCGCTTTGGACAGCAACGACGTCGTACATATCCTCTTCTCGTCTTCCACTCTTTGTTTTCCCCCATTTGCCTTGTGCGCATTTTTCCGGACTCTGTGGCAAACATTGACCAGAAAATCTTCATTGTGCTCAGCGTTTACTAGTCTTCCGACCTGAGCGGCAAAACTATTATTAGTCGCATGAGGAGAACATTTGGTTAAAACTGATTTCACGGCGTTTCTTGCAATCCCTATTTTGATGGTCTTAGAGATGTTATAGTAGAATAGCATGTTAGGTTTCCAGCCCCTCTGTCGGTGCCTCCAGCGTAGATTCTGGCCTTTTCTGATTAATCCCAAGTCCAAGATTCGGAATTTGTCATTGGTTATGTTTTGTATTGTAAAACTAAGTCCCGGGGCTGCTCGCTCATAGAAAGTAGCCACTTGATCCGAACAGCTGCTGTCTATCTCTGGTCTGATTACTAGAATGTCGTCTACGTAGTGAAAAATTTTTTCACTTCAGAAAAGGCGAGCATCTTTGCTGGACTTACCAACGGAGATGCCAGAAACTACTCATGCCCTTCTACTCTAGCATCTCTAAGACAATCAGAATATAGATTGCAACAGACGACGTGAAGTCAGCCCTAACCAAGTCCAGTCCTCATGAAAATAATAATAGTTTTGCCGCTCAGATTGGAAGACATCCTGCTTGCCACAGAATGCTGAAGAATGCGCACAAGGGAAAGGGAGAAAAATAGCAGAGAAGTAGTTATTCATTAGAGAACTGATATTTTGAGGCTGGAACAACAAGTAGTTATTCGTTATGTGCATGGGTAGTAACACTACTTGATGGAGGTAGCTCGCAAGTATAATGTAAAGGTGGTTTGACACAGTTGGCACTTTTATGATTGCTTGTGTTCTTCAGGCTTCAGGAAGCTTAAAATTTCTCCGTTTCAGACTCGTGTCACAATTGGTCTGGCACCCGAAGCAACAATAACTTTATTTCAGGATGATGGGTGGGGAGTTGGTGAAGCGCGGAATGAAGTATCGGGTCCCGTTACAATGCGGTGAAGTTCTGCTTTTAGAGTATACACTCTAAAAACTGAACTTCACCACATAGCACGCTCTGTGCCAACCATTGCCAGGAATGATACGGTTATCGCTTCTCGTTGGAGTAGAGAGGGAGGCGTACGCCTTTTTATGCCAATTTGGATACAGGAAAATTGCCACAAAAAAGCGTACGCCCCCATTTCTCTTCGAATTCAAAGGGGTAACCCTATCATTCGTGGCAATGGTTGGCGCAGAACGTGCTATGCGGTAAAGTTCTATTTTTAGAGTCCAGCAATGTAAAATCTCGCGGCAGCAGAAGTTGGGCGGGATTGCGTGACGTCACGGCGCGGAAGAGGGAAGCATGGAGAGGCGTTGTTCTATCTAGGTGGTGTTGCAGTGCCGCCGCAGCAGTGGGGGCGTCTGACGCTGGCATCTGACACCTCAGCGCACTGTAGCGGAAGAAGCAGCACTGATCTTTAAAATTCGTTCATTTAATATCTAAGCACTTTTAGGGCAAAACATTTCTCCATAAGCCGGTGCCGACCATAGTAGCATGTGTTTCATAAATGTGTTTCCGGATGCGAGCGTTCATTTGAAGTTGCATATCACGTTGGAATCATGCTATGAATTCCTCCATTGGTATGGATGATGTCACCATTAACTGTTTACCCCCGTGTGTTTTGCTCTCCCTCACCCTTCATTGATTACACCACATGTTTCCCGTTATAGCTGACCGGCTACCTTGTTCAGGCACCCAGCAGTAGGCAGAACGTACGTACACAAGCCATTATGATGTTTGCAACTCAAACGTCCTGCCAAAACAGACGTATTTTTAGATAATAAACAGACACGAACTGCATGTTTACGGGTTGTTTCGGCTGCACGGTGACGTAAGCATCAGCTACCCACCTTAACGGACATCGCAAGGGTGCACGATCGCGATATAGACGATACACGAGTCTCGAGATATGGGAAACAGTATCATCAGCATGTTTACCCCCGAGTTCGTAGATATGACTTCACTTGAAGCCGCGTCTTGACTCGTGCAAGTCTGCGCCAAGACTTGTCATCGCTCAAGACGTTTTTTTGTCTTTCATTAACCCTCGCGCTTGGCTTACTTCGTCAAGCCGTAGCCTGCAAACTTTAATTACGACTGGGAGCGACATTTTCGCTCAAGTTAGCGCCTAAAATTTGCATTGCTGTGTGAAAAACGACATTTCTTAGCGTTGACTTACAATATGTGTACACAAATTGATGATGAATCAGCTTACGTAAAGCTAAGCTAAGCCAAGGCAAGATTCTGAGCGTCACGTGACTTCCCGGAGCTGCCGTACTCCAGCGTTATTCAAGTCAGGATCAAGGTAGCCGGAGCGCTGACCTTATATTTTCACCACGCGTGTAAACTCGAGCTCGCTGCGTGAGAACGCTACAAGCCGAGCAGGGTTTCTGAAGTGCACTGGCGCTCTTCCAAAGTATCTGCACGCCAAGTAGAGATCATATCACATCTACGAATTCGAGGGTTAGTCTCGACTCGGTGGATCACGAAATCACTGACAATGCATCGCGGCAGAGCGCGGACAACAAAGTGCATTTAGAACTAGTTGTCTGAATTGCATCAAATTGGAATACTTTGTACGGTGACACTGACCATGAAAAAGAAAGCATCAGACATAGCTTTCTATTTTATTTTTTAAATCTTTGGTATGAGTCGCTTGGGTCTTCGACTGTCGCTTTAGTAAAACGCGTTTGTTCTTCTTGTGGTCCACTATTTGTGATGACTTTACAGCGCGATTATAGTTACCGACAACATGTCTTTCAGATATACTGGACCATGGTTAAGCTGCTACCAAAGGTACAGTCGTTTCGATCCGGTTTTCAGCCATGAGCACAGTGTCGTACTCGAAGGTTTTGCCTCGTCTGGGAAAAACCGAAGGCGAGACGGAGATAGGAAATCACGCCTGGTCTGAAATCAGTGTTGGATTGTCCACCATTTTATAAGCTGAGGACAGATACCGAAAACATAGAGAAAAATTACTGCAGTTACTGGCAAAAACTTTGTGCCAGTAACTGCTGTAATTTTTATTCTTTTTTTTCGCAGTAGTAATGACCGACCATGCCTTTGTGTCACAAAGTCACGATCGGTCATGGTCTTTTCCTGAAACTCTCGTAAAGTGGAACTCATTATAACCTGCTGTTGTTGAGTGTTGAGCACTGTTACAGAGTTTGTTAACGCTCTTTCGGAGTGTTATGCACCGTCAGTACTGCTATCCGTGCTGTTATTGCATCTCCTGTTTTCGTCCTTATGGGGACAGACAAATAGGTTGTGATGTCTCGTGCTGTTGTATGAACGTCTGTGATCCATTATAATGTTGAATTTTATACTTGTGTGATTTTGATACTTGAATGTGGTACGTGTCGATGGGATTAATGTATCAGGTTTAGTTTTTTCTGTTAGTTTGAGCTTAGGCTATAGGACTGGGCATAAGTCCTCTTTCCTGTATGTAGTCAGAAGAAGTATCGACACAAGCAGTGATGGGCAGTAACTACTCATGAGGTAGTTTAACTACAACTACTAACTACTTCCCTTAAAAGTAATTGGAATTACTAATTAACTACATCTTGCAAAAAGTAATTAAACTATATTTGTAACTACTACAAAGTAGTTTCAATTACTTTTCCAACTACTTTGTGGAAAATGGCTGTAAGAACAATAAAGGTGTCACTAATAAGTAATAATAGACAGCAATATCGGTTGAAGTAATAATTTAATTCGATGTACATTCGTAATGCGTTCTATAGCAAAGCACTTGAATACACAGATCATTTATTAACGCAAGTGAATTTACTCACCCGCACGTGTTTCAAGAAGTTACTGGAACTTCTCACGCTGCCGGACAACGTACGACAGGGGCAAAACCGGCACTCTGCAGTGAAGTTTGCGCTTCCCTCCTTGACCTTAACATTCTTGTAGCAGTACTCAATCACGAAGGAGTCCATCCCGACAGTGACACAGGCAATAACGCCGACAAGAAGAAGAACGTGAAACATGCTGCAACAACAACGAACGCATGCTCGCTGCAACCCAGAACGCTAATACTTGGATTGGATTGCCTCCGGCCGCGACCAAGCGGGTGCCTCGGGCTAAGGCGTCTGCTACGGCTTCGCGCGATCACCACGAGGTCGCGGGCGCGGCTTCGTAGTTAAACTACAGTAGTTAACTACAAAAAATGTAATTTAACTACCAACCTGCAACTACATATGACAGAGTAGTTATAATTACCAAGTAACTACTCGAAAAGTAATTTAACTAGTAATTCAACTACATGTAATTGAACTACTGCCCATCACTACCAGAGTGTACCAAGTCGCCATTGCTCAAAATTCGATGATACGACAGTCTGGAGGTAGCCAGTAGTAGCAAAGTAGCCAAAATCTGGCGACCCTGAGTGAAGACGCTTGTGTTCAGTGATCCAGTATTTCAGCGTGGATGCTGGCGGCGCTGACGTCAGTACAGTGCACGCGACCCCGCGTTGCGGTTAAATGTGGCGATGCCTTTATGTGTAGCGTGTACAAAGGAAAACCCTAATGTTAGAGCGCGCTAAGTCAACTAAAGGCGCAGATATAGTCCAACGTTTTTGGCGTCGCAGTCAGCGACAGCCGAAGTCAGACACGCCAAGCAAAGCGATCCGGGAAATTTGCGTTTATAGCGCGCGTCAGCAGTGGCCTGCAACCGTTGCGCATGCGCAAAGTCGCTGTGACTGCAGCAGCGCGACTCCGACTGCGCGAGCGCTTTCGGGGAAAAATAGAACATGCTCTATTCTGCGCGGACGACGTCCTAGCGCGTTGAATGCCGCCGGCCGCGCTAGCCACTAGACTATAGAGGGTGTGATTTCCCCCAGCGTAGCGCAACTGTGCAGCGCGCGTGGATGATATTCCACGGGAGATGTATCTTTCTAAAGTTAATGGTCGTCATCATACTACGCTTTTTCAAAGCAACTCCACGACTTCCCTGATGGTAGTGGTGGTGGCGTAAACCGGCTTGCCGTTGTTGGCCTCACGAATGTGGCCTCCCTTGCCTGTGGCCGTTAGCCTCCCTGATGTCATCGCTGAAGGTCCTCCTCATTGGCCAACACGAATACAACGCTAATACTAGCGCTGAAAAAGTTGACATGAGCTCACCTCCTGCAAGCAGTAATTTTTAGCGATTTGGAGCACTATGGGGAGGAAAATAGTGGGCTATTTTCTAGGGCTGCATAAGAAATCGCTATATGTCGGAACAGGCCTTAAAGTGTCTAATGTGAAATGTAGAGCAGGCGGTGTTCCTCTACATATAAACGAAAGAATACCTTCGGAGAGCTCGCGACAGAACGTGCGTGCTTCAGCATAACATTGATTTATATAATTTTTCATCCGTAACAGCTAAGAGAGGCATACTACTCCCATTCAAACCAGCAGGTAAGACACATTCCTACATCACAAGTTGGCCAGCAGCACATAGAAAGCTATTTGATGTGGTGCCCATAGTGCTCTCCACACGGCGAACCAGCGCACATCTGCCCGCTCACACTGTGCCAGTGCTATGCTCTCACAGTTACATACATATACAGGGTGTCCCAGCTAAATGCGAACAATTTTCTTTTAAATGTATATCTCACTTTTTCCGAGAAGAAATCAATTGCAATATAGCACATGATGAAGGGCTCTCCTTATAAATGCATTAGCAAACTCGTAAGAGAAAGTCTTAATTAACTTAATAGTCTTAACTAAGGGCTCTCCTTAGAAATGCATTAGCAAACTCGTAAGAGAAAGTCTTAATTAACTTTCAATGACTAACGGTTTAACTATAAAAGCTATACGAAGTTGTCCCAATGAGAACATCTGGTCCCTTTGGTCACCTGATACCGGCGCAGTTTTCAGAACAAAAATCCGTTCGATAGATCGTCCGCAAAAAATTGGTGAAGGAACACATTTTTTCTTTATTTGTTCATTGCGCATCTTCCGAGACGCGTCTTTCCTTCACCCCCAACGGGAGAGGGTGGAAGAGCACACTATCGCCTCTTGCGTCCTGGAGAAAGATTAAAAGGAAACAGAAAATGCAACCCAAGATAAGGGCAGTTCCGATAGAGTCACCCGATACATTTATTTTTTATTTGTTTTCGTGAGGTAAAACTCATCTTCGACACCGGAGGTGGCACTGTGCTTCCTCACATCGAACCATCACATCTCTTCACCCTCTCTGGTCGAACATCATTCGCATGTATTGCCATTTGGTTTCACTGTGTGACTGGGAACGAATGTCATTCGCTGGGAATGACATTCAATTTGCCGTCAAAGAACGATGCTCGATTGTTAGAACGACTCTTAGTGGCAATTTGTCAATATTCTGTGCGTTTGATAAGGACCAGTTGGAATAAAAGGTGTACATCACCCTTTAGGTATGATTGATTGATTTTAAAAGAAAAAAATGGAGATGGTAGTCTCGAGCCACTCGGGACTGGCTACTCCAGGACCCTTTAGGTATTGTAAGCTTGATCTGGATAGTTTGTGTATATTCAAGCTGACTGAAGCTGCCGACTGGTCCAGTATTACCTCATGAAGTTACAGCCCTTTGCTTGCTTCTTTGGTGCGGCCTGTCGGGAGCTCGTGCCGATTGCGTGAAGTTTGCTTGACCGCCACGAGGGGCGTTAATTAACGCGGACGGTGCAGAGGTGCAGTGATGCAGTCCTCGACTTTTGCGCTATTGTCATTTTGCTCCGAAAGAGTGCTCGGCTCCCGTACGTTTAAAGAAAATGTTTGCTACAATATAACTTATGTTGTAGCAAAATTTTCTTCCGGGTTTCAGAGTTTTCGGAGAGACCTCTGGAAATATGGCAAAAATGAACCCAAAAACAAACTACAGTGATACAACATTGAATGGGCTCGTAATATTATGAAACAACAGGATAGGCTCTGTATGTCAGCTACACCTGCCACATTTCCGCGGGTCTAAAAAAATTACTTACTTACTTAATTATTTATTACTTATTATAAGTAATAAATTAATTCTTAGTGGAGACGAGTTCTCGAACACCTCGATATCGACAGCAAACGTACAGAACACGTACTGCGCCAGATGTAATCGCAGATGCCGTCCGCCTGTTGCAACAATTCTTTTACGCTGTACATTAATTGTTTATGGCCATCTTGTTAGTTTCCATCGTTTACGTCCAAGAATCCATCCCACGTATTGTTAATTTTTTTCTTTTTACTTTCCATTCTACCTTAGGAATGGCAGTCGGATCTTGGAGGTATGATATTTGAGGTGAGTGCTGAATACCTTATAATTGTACAACTAAAAGTGAACAAGTCAAGGTGTCTGCTGATCTGTTCTTATATGTTCCGTACGTCAGTGCTTCCCGAACTCTGCTACTCTGCGACCCAGCATAATTCTAACAAAATGCGTCCCAACCTGTCTTCTCGCGGTGCCACGAAAGCATCGATTTCACTGCGTGAACTGAAGGGAAGTAACTGAACAGAACTGATACATGAAACTGACGCTGAAATTTTAGTTGACACTGAAGTCAGACTGCATTTGCTGGGCTATACACCATCGCGACCAGACACAAAATACATGATGGCAATTGATGTTCTGAGGCTGAGATGTTGCTTCGAATCCTACAGCTGGCTAACCTTTTCAGTGACTTCCTTATTTCATCACAAAATACATTCCAGCAGGAATGACTGCACCTGATGACTAAAGTAAGCTTTTAATGATGAAAGAAAGTAAAGTAAGCTTGTCGAACCCAGAGTGGAGCTTGGACACAGCAAAACTCAGTTCTGGCACGATGTTGAACTAAGCTTGCGATGTGGTATAGCTGGTAGAGGTTCGCGCGGATCCTGGTTTATAGGTCGTTCATTTGAATGGTGCTGATTTCCGTAGTGGTTGGTATGCTACGGCTTTCTCCAGGCAAATGTTAGCATAGAAGGTGCGGTATTTTGCGCGCAAACATGAAGCATCATTACGTTAATGAAGTTCCTGTCTAATCTGTAGGTGGGCGCTATCCTTTATCACTACGGGTTCGTGGTGAGTATTCGTGATTGATGCTTCTACTGACAGTATGAACAGAACGACAACACAAACACAAGACTCAAACCAACAACTTTCATTTCGAAATGTTTGCAAAAGTGGTATCCTCCGCTCTCTTACATTTCCCGGAGGCAGTGTTTCCTTTCGGAAAGGGAGACAGTTTATTTCCTCGATTGTGGCGCCATCTTTCGGTCGACAACATATTTAGGGTGGTAACTGAGCCAATTTTCCACCCAAGGTACACCAGCCTCTTACATGAAACAGCGATAATTTTTGGAAGAGCCGGTATCGTAGTATTTGAGGTGTAATTTAAGTAGAAACTACAGTGAGAAACACGGTTGTAGTTTAATGCGAAATGTTGTCACTTGTTGCGGCATATTTTCTGTTACTACGAAGGGGAAATCTCCGAACCCTCACTTGCAAAGTCGCTTGTCAGACGAATAGGACCTCAGTATTTGGGATGTCGCAGCCTATTAATAGAATCTGTATTCAGCCAATTGCGTGTGTCCCTTAATTCATGACATGTCTGCACGACCTTGTGAACGAAGTTTGCAATTTTTTAGGCGCGGTTAATTTTTGTTTGCGTATTTGCGCTCGTGATCGGCCGGTGAAGAAGATTTCTTGATTTTTCTGTTTATCATCGGTAACAACTGGTAGGTCGAAGTTTTACGGCGAAATTACGCTATATAGATGGAAATTAGCCAGAAAATCACGAATTTCGTATGCATGTATCATGTTTAAAACGTAAAAAAAAGGAGACAAGAGCAACAAAACATACACTATGAGCATATTTCGAGGAAGTCGTACTGTCCACAACTTAAATGTCATATGCCTTCAGACGATCCATTTGTATATTTCAAATGTATAAATTTGACACAGGTCCATAAAGTTAGGACCCACGTCCAGAGTTGAACCGTACAACTCTGGCAAAGCGATTAAAGTTGACACATTTGTGGGCTAACGTTTGAGACAAGCCATTACCCCGCTAAATGGTATAAAAAGACAACCATTTTTGAGAGTGTGATTACACCAACCACGGTTGTACACTCTTCGACAGTGATTTATCCAGACCCCCCTTCGCCCCCTAACTGCCCCCTCTCAAAAAATCAGCAGAAGACCCCCTAAAATTTTGTGAAAATGCGCAATATTTCGTCAATGCGCAATATTTCGTCGCAATATTCGCAATATTTGCATATTTCGTCAATTTCGTCATGAAGGACCATCCCTTGCGGATCCCAACGCCCCCCCCCCCCCCCCCCCCCCCCCCAAGGACGAAATTCTGGCTGGGTAAGCCACTGCCATTCCATCCCGTCAAAAACCAATCGTGGAAAATGTACTACGGAAAATGTCTCACCTCAAATATACGGTTACAAATCCGCGCTAAAACACAATCGCTCAAAAATCCTCTTTGAAAAATACACGTTAATAAATATACTGTCAAAAATATACCTCTAAAAATGTGTTTTTCAAAATGCCTCATCGGGGATTGGCGCCTCCGCCATGCGGGGTAAATGGTAGCCAGATTCATAACCCGCTAGTGGTTCCCAAGCATTAGAATATACTTGTTCCCTGTTGTTGTTTGTATATTGACATTAATGAATATATTTTAAAGTGTTCTGAAAGTCACCCCTGTTAAACCCTCTCTCCTCAATTCAGGCGTTACTGCTTGGTCTTGAGTGTGTTGTGTTGTCCAAGTTCTGTTTCTAGAGTATTTCTGAATCTGTTACCAGCAGTCATAACCTTCTAAACCGATCATGCGGCAATGAAACGCCTCACCCAGAGGTTTAGACATCCATTGCAAATAACACACTTATAGTCGTATACTTCGTCGAAAATAACTATAGCTGTTGTACTTTGAGAAGTTAATTTCATTTTTGCAAAGTGCCTCTAACATACTGGAAGTTATTTGCTGTGCTTTCTATGAGGCTTACCAAATCGCTTTGAATCATCTCGCCTCAGGATTATAATGAGAGCGCGGAACATCTCCGCGGGAGCTAATGACGAAGTGAGCTATCAACGTATGATCTGATATTTAATATTGCGCATTGTGTTTTTACGTTCCTAGGTCGACCACAATCTTCGTGACAGCATCTTTGGGATCGGTGAGGTAATGTCGACGACAACGCAAACATTTGAATGTCATTCACCAAGTAGTTGTTGCTTTTCCTGGGTTGAAAAAACTCCCT
This sequence comes from Ornithodoros turicata, assembly GCF_037126465.1. NCBI lineage: Eukaryota > Metazoa > Arthropoda > Arachnida > Ixodida > Argasidae > Ornithodoros > Ornithodoros turicata. The sequence continues at coordinate 283,915 of NW_026999391.1, forward strand.
GCTAGTTGGTTTCCACTGCTTCTGAACATAGTTGTGACAATGGTCGAGTCAGTTCTCACCATATGAGAGCCTATTTCTGCCTTTTCAGCGACTCGGTGTGCTAGCCGCTGGACCCGAAAAGAAGGTAAGCCCCGATATCAGTAGCGGATAGCATTATGCAAAAACAGTTTGAGGTAACAAGTCCAACTAAGTTTAAATCCATCTTGCTTACCTCAACAGTTATAAATGATTTAAAGACCAACGTAATTTCAACGTGGATGAGGGGTGAGGTCGACATGGCAAAGGGACCCTTTTCTTTGAACTACTTTCTAAGCTGTAATAGACAGCATACATGAAGTCTTGTACGGTCTGTCAAAAAAAGTAAAACGGAGGCATATGTGTAAGGCTGAATAAGACGTTACTTGCCATTAGATGAGGTACTTGGAGTCGTTATTTTAAAAATATGTCTTACTTTCAACAAGACAATTAAAAATACGCTAAACGTAAGCACGTAGTAAAAATTGCAACACTTGTGACACAAGTATCAGACATGTATGTGGACACAACACATCAAGAATGGAAAGCATCGCAATCACGCATCATGGAAGCAAACTGTACACTATTTATTTATTTACTTATGATACCCTCAGGGCTTATTAGCATTAGAGAGGGGAGGGGCGTAACAGTAAGTTCAAATATAAGTAGATGGATACAGAAGATACAAAACAAACAACGAACAATTAGACAAAAACAACCACTACGTGGCGTTCAGATGATCACAAAGAACTTTCTTAAATAAGGAAGGGTCAGTAATGGATGAAATAGAGCCGGGAAAGTGGTTCCACTCGAAAGAAGTTGTGGGCAGAAATGACCGAGAGCATGTATTAGTAGTGCAAAAGGGAGTTCCAACCTTCTGTTCATGGTCCAGCGGTGAAGAGATATGTGACGGACGAGAAATAAAAGAACGTCCGAAGATATCGCTATGATAAAATATTTTGTGAAATAGACAAAGACGAGTAACACTGCGTCGAAGTGAGAGATGAGATAGGTTAAGACTAGCTTTCATGGAGGTAACACTGGCTGTCCTGGAAAAGGCTAATCATTATTCCTTAAAGTGTCACTCCGGACTCGAAAAACAGCGTTTATTTTATTTAGTCCATAAAAAGAAGGTGCCTAAAGGATTCTATACGCGAAATTTCAATCCTGTTTGCGAGCGCTGTGCATTTTGTGCCAATTTTTGAAGATTTGCCCAGCCTCCACAAGCTTCGATGACGCAAGGAGCGGGTGACGTAATCATAAGCCCACAAATTGCAATGATGTCTTATTCTGTAGAGGGCACTCGTCTCCTAGCAACGACACTGGCGTCCGGCAGGGTCAGGTGATGGAGAAGTCACATGACGCTGATCGAAAGAGGGGAAAATGGGAGAGATGGCTTCCCATTGTTGTGTTTTCTCCAAGGTCAGACGGTCCGTTGGGTAGTCACGTGGGGCTCCACGAACAGAGTGCAGAACGTGAGCCCCCCAGGAAGACGCGAAGGGCCACAACGTTGCCAGATGAGAGCCGGGTGCTCCGTTGGAGCATAACATGACGTCACAGTTCTCAAAAATAAAAATTATTTTTTCTAGCTTTCGCATTACGCAGAGCCAAAATATTTTGCAGGAATGTAAAGTGAGACAAGAAGGTTTCAGTAGCATAACTTTGGTGAGATCCTGAAGACACGAGATTTAGTCCGTAGTGGTACTTTAATTGTCCACTTATGAAACTTATGTGCTTGAACTCCGATCACCTGATCGCTGTCTTTCCCTCGCGTGTGTGTTCCAACGCACTCCAAATGGTCTGATGCAGATAATAACAATTGAAAATAAATTTACACGTAAGGCGAGACCCCCCAACACTTATATGGCTACATGCTATATGTGCCGCGGGGCGAGACTGCGGATAATTTTGACCGCCTGCGGTTCTTTAAGGTGCCCCGGCAATCTCGCACATATACCTGAGACAGATAAATCATCGTTGCCGGTGCCAGCCGGAAAGGTCCACCTTCGGTCATACGACAGTCATGAACTCATACCAGTGCCGGTTGAGAAGTAAACCCTGGACATAAGCGACGAAGTATAAAAAAACAGATTACAACGAAAACCGAAGGCGCGCAGCGACAGTCTACTGTACTGTGATACTGTGAGCAAACGTGAGACAGTTCAATGATGCGTCTCTTATCTAAACTTCGATCCCAAAATGGGAACAATGTATGTTTCGCGGAACATTGTAGACTGGGGGAATACGAGTGCCTAAAACGCACGTACACCACGCTGTTTATACGCAGCCGAAATGAATCAATCAACTACACAGAAGCGTGTGTCTTTGAGCCAAGAGTCGGTTTGCAGCATTCAAAGGGACCGCAACGGTCTGACTATTATGCACCATTGCATTCATTATATTATGCTCATTACGCTATACTTATTCATATTAACCAGTTGTCCTGTCTAGTGCTTTTTGTATCCGTCTAGTGCGCTGCCTCTAGATATCCATATTATTATATCATGCGTGCATTGCGATACATGCCAGCCATCTTCCATTAAAGCCATAACGAGTGTAAAACATTACTGTTCTACATGTTGCTGAGATACAAGCTCTAGAAGGACTTCGCCGTGAAGCCTAGATTTCAGGAGAGATAGAGGGCCTAGGTCCATCACTATTGGCTCTCTAAACACTTTTCCCGCCTTCCTACCATAGAATACCTCCCGTGACGTCACGTTTATATGACTTTCTGTATTAGGGATATAGACTTTCTGCGCGTTTATTGCCCCCTTTCAAGAAAAATGTGAATACAAGATGACGTCATAAAAATATCACTCATTTACATTTATCGTACACAAGTTGCGCAGAAGTATGGGAACTTCTTCAGCATACGTCCTAACTCTTCAAAGTGTCACTCCGGACTCAGAGAACAGCGTTTATGTTATTCAGTCGACGAAAAGAAGATGCCTCAAGCATTTCATACGCAAAAGTTCAAGGCTGTTCACGAAAACTGTGCATTTCTGTCACTTTTCGAAGACCTGCTGAGCCTCCACAAGTTTCGATGACGCGACGACCGAATGAGGTCATCATTAGCGCACAAATTGCAATGATGTCAAGTTCTGGAGAGGACACTCGTCTCCTAGCAACGACGCTGCCGTCTGGGTAGGGTCACGTGGTGGAGAAGTCACGTGCCACTGATGGAAAGAGGGGAAAATGGGAGAGATGTCTTCTCTCCTTCCTTTGTGTTTTGTCCAAGGGCGGAACGGTCGGATGATATGTCACGTGGGGTTCCGCTCACGCAGTGCAAAAAGTTACCCCCCCCCCCCGGAAGCCGCGAAGGGCAACAACGTTGCCAGATGAGAGCCGGGCGCGGGACGACGGGACGTGATGTCACAGTTCTCAGAAATAAAAATTAATTTTCTCTAGTTTTCGCGTCATATAGAGCCAAAATATTTTGCGGGAATGTAAAGTGCGACAAGAATATGGCAGTAACGTAAATTTTGTAGGATTCTGATTTTATTTAGACCGTAGTGGCACTTTAAACCAGAGTTCGAGGTAACTCGTTACTGTAACTAAGTTCCTTCCTTTGGTAACTTGTACCTTAACTCGGTACTTTTGCGCCGTGGTAACTTTCAGAGGAACTGGTTCCTTTTTCAGGAAACTTTGCAAAAGTAACTTAAGTTCCAAGTTACTTTTAACTCGCTTTTCACTTACGTCCACATATTTTCTTGTTTTCTCTCCGGTTCCCTCATGGCATTTTTTGCCATAAAACGTGATATTCAATCAATGACAGTATTTTATTCAGGAAGTAAGAACCGCTGCCACTGAAATTAAGCTGAACCATTGTGCGCCCACAGGGAGTAAGATGCAAAGCGTTCGAATAGACCTCTACCAGAGAAACGTCATCACGTCATTGGTAGACAGACTGAAACCGAAACAAACCGGAGGGAGCGGGCTGGGTTCCACGAACGGGCACTTGTTCCCTGCCTCCCACTGAAAGAAAAGCAGGACCGAGGGTCGAGTCCCTTTAAGGGACCATATTGTAATCCCCACAAGACGGTGGCTTTCGGGCGCGACTTTGTTCACCTCTAGCTTCGAGTGTAGTTCAATTCTACCAAATTTGTAGCGCTGTCGAACACTATGACGTCATTTGTTTACAAACAGAGAGAGGTCTATTGTTGGGCACAAACGAAAACGATCTAAGCGTGTTGCATTCCTCCGCAGGCAGCTCAAGGTCTAACTCAACTGCTCACGCGCTGCACCTGCGTAATGCTATTTTGTATCCCAAGTAACTTGGAAGTAACTCCTTTTTTTTAAGTAACTCAGTAACTGCGAGCTACATTTCAGGCTGAAGAACTTCGTTATGAACTTAGTTAGATTTTGCACACAGAAACCTAACTTGTAACGAGTTCTTTTTGACCCGTAACTTCTCAATCTATGCTTTAAACCGTTTTCTAAAGCTACACTACACTATTTATTTTGTAGCAATTTTGTCTTGTGTTTTTGCAGTAACCAACCGGAATGCAAGGGACGCTGTCATTGGGAGTGATGACGTTTCTTTGGCGCTGCGAAATAAAGGTGTTTTGCAAATTGACACTGGTCCATTCATTTTGTAGCATTTTGCAATAACATTTTCGAGCCGCCCGATTGGTCACGTTCAACAGAACTCTCGATTGCAGCATCTTCGTGCGTAGTTATGCTCTCCTTCGTCATTGTGAATTGAGGGAGACTGGAACAAGGCGCTGTAGCGTAAAAAATATCCCTTGAGAAATACGGCCATCGCCAGCCGTCATCACTCGTCTAGAAAGTTACAAAGCCAGAAAAAAAAATGCAGTACGGTAGGCTGTGCTGTTATAGCGCATATGATACGCAGTCCGCTGAAGGTATATTCGGACAAATTATTTAGCAGTTGAAAACTACACTCCGCAGCGTTTTATAGTGTTAGGCCGAGAGTGAGGGAGACCGAATGGGTAAGGCGGGGCTAGGCTGTTTACTGGCGAACAGCTGGAAAAAAGAATGAGAATGACTGGATGGCTGGTGCAGAAGAGCGTGGGCGCGGGCAACACGGGCCTGGTGAAATCTTCATCGTCGGCTAACGCACAGTGCCGCTACAAGCGCCCCCCCCCCCCCCCTGGACCTAATGTCGCGACGGCACGAGTCGCACCGAAGGCGGGGCGGACGCGCACCGGACCCTTCTCGGCGAAGGTGCTGCAGGTGAAGGTGCTGAAGGTTTTGGCAGGGGCATGCGTGACGCAGGAGCCGGGGCGTCCGGCAGGAGGAAGGCCGACTTCACCCTGTCGATGGATAGGACATCTCGGCGGTTCGGCAGTTGGATGGTCACAGTGTTGCCTTGGCGGGCGTGGACGAGGTACGGGCCGTCTTACGGAAGCTGGAGAGGTCAACGGGTGGCGTCGTGGCGCAGAGAGACGTGGGTAGACGTGGCCAGTTCTGGGTGGAGGTATGCGTTGTACATCGCATCACTCTGAGCGAGGCTGTGTAAGCTTACTTGAATTTTCCTAACAACGGGTTGTTTAGCTAAAATGTGAGCAAACCACGTTAAAGGGACTATGAAATTTCCCGAACCCCGATACTTTTTTTCGATGGAAACTGTTCTTCCCGCAGAGAAACTAATATGCCACAAATTTTTCCGGACGAAATCGCTCCACTCTGCGAGGAGCGCGCGCTGGAAATGTCTCTTCCGCGTTCCTCCTCTCCCGCGCATATTTCCCTGCCGATGGTGTAACTGTACGGACCGCACTTCGGTTCCCCGTTACGTCACCGGTGTTGCACAATGGCAAGTAATGCCGCGAGCTCGCGCTGTGGCTGCCGCCACTGCCGAAATCTGCCGATCGCGCGAAAGCTGCTGTCATGGAGATTTCCACTCCCGATGAACGCATACGCGGGATCCTACGGCGCATGCTCCTGGCGGGATTCCTCGGCTCGGCAACACGTCACGATGACGTGTTGCTGAGCCGGCCGTGGTCGCGTCAAGTTACCCGTTGTGTCTCCGCTCGGCAGCTCGCCACGGCGTGGCGCCAGCTGTCCTCCCTTCGCAGCTCCGTTTAAATTCGCTCCCGAGAAATCCGCTCGCGCGACGAAAGTAAAATTTCGGTTCTAGACTCAGAAAAATGTCTTCTTTCGAACGGAACGAAGAAAAAAATCGTTTCATAGTCCCTTTAATATATATTCCACTCTCTACGCCCTTACTTAGTTCGTACTTGCTAAGGTTTATCTTGAAAGTGTACAAAACTTCCAATAATACTACAACTTGTGATGATAAAGCTTATACATTTCCTAAAAATCTTCGCACTTGACTTGAAAAATGTCACGTTAGAGCTTCATTGTTGTGAACTTTGCCCGGCGTCGTCTTGTTAATCGCTAAGCAGGCGATTCTTACAAAGCAAAAGCAAACTAACAGCCACAAAAATTGGAGAAGTCTAGCACTTGCAAGTGAGTAAGGTAAGTAAGTAAGTAAGTAACATTTATTTTACTGAAAAACAAGCTTAAGGGCGGAGTTCGTCGTTCATCAGGTGCGAAGAAGAAGGATGAAGAATTGCCTGATGAAGGAGAGACTCCGTCCGAAAGCTCGTTTTTCAGTAAAACAAATGTTTCAATCTCTTTAAATATACTAAAGCAAAAACAAATAGGCCTGCATGTTATTGTTTTTCATAAGAGACGTCGCAGCATTAAGAACGAGCGCTAGAGAAAACACAGTCCTTACAGACCGAAGAAGCAAACCGGTTGGTAATGCCTTCACAAAACAAGCGCGTCAGCAATTTATAATTCCAAGTTCAAGTAGCGTCCACGTCTCCACGAGTCCGTCACAGTTACAGAAGAAAACGGGAGCGAAGCAGTCGTCTGCTCGAAATGTCCTACCACCCTTTGGCCCGGCGACGACAGACGAAGAAACGAGACAGCGACGACGCAACTTTCAACCATTTACTAACGATGAAAACAAGTGAAACATCCATTCTATGTGTGTGTCCTACCACGCCTGCGCACAGTGAGCCAATCGGAGAGCGGAATAACTCTGCGGCTAGTCGCATGTAAAAAAAACGTGCCATGCCGACCTTCTTTCACGACGTCGGCGATAGCTGCCGAGAACGACAACTGGCGACCAATTAGGTGACAGAGAAAGGCCACGCCTCTTGAGTTTTCGTATGCTTTGGGCGACGGAATGCCGCTGTGGTGGGAACATGAAAATCGTGCACTCTGACGGGGCGGCGGAAATGCGCCTCTACTTCCGCCGCCCGCTCACGACGCCGCGTCGGGCGTCGCCAAGTGGGAACTGGCCCTAAGACGTCTCGCTCTTTGATGTCGTGCTGACTGGGAGGTGGTGAGTTTGAATCCTACCACCGGCTGTGCTGTCTGAGGTTTTCCCTGGGTTTTCCGAAGACTTTCCAGACGTATGTCGGCACAGTTGCCCCTGAAGTCGGCCCAGGACGCATACTAACCCCCCTGTCCGCCACTCCTTCCTGATGTCCTCTCTCCATCTGTCCACGTCTGTACGCGGCTCACAGCCACAGTTGCTTCTCAGCGCTAACACGAAAGTATAAAAAAGAAAGAAAGAGGAAGACTTGGAACAGCCACAAGGGGGAGACGCTTTGGTATCCCTTCTCAACACGACTGACATTTTGACGCTGACCGTTCTGTGATTCCGTAGCTGAGATAGTGCGCTCTTATCATGGATGATAACGAATGCGCCGGGAGCGCTGTGAACTACTGGGGTGCACTCTTACAAATTAACTGCAACACATAGCACGCTCCTAGCCAACCATCATCCCCAATGACAGCGTTCTAGGCCGATTTATCGAGAACGGGAGCCTTTCATTTTATTTTTATTTTTTGTTCTTATGTCGTGCATAATTGATGGAAAAAAAAAGGCGCACACCTCCCATACTTATGCTATCAAGGCAGACGACGTTGTCATCCGGGATGTCGAAGCTTCATCAGATACCACGCTGAAAGCCGCCCATTGTACAGAGAGACGCCTCCATCATTCTTGAGTTGCGGAAAGCGCAGGGCGTACGCCTTTTTGTGACAATTAGCATTTCTCCATAAGTGTGCCCCCCGTTTTCAACAAATCAGGGGAGACAACGACGTCATTCGGAATGATGGTTGACTAGGAGCGTGCTATGTGGTGAAGTTCATTTTTAAGAGCGTAGGATGGTGCTATCCAGTGAAGTTCATTTTTAAGGGTGCACAATGATCAACATTTATTTCAGTCCTCAAAAGTGGAACGTCGTCTTCGTTGCGTATCGCTAAGTGGCGTGAGAGGCGGACACTTTTATTGTTAAGCTTCCACCACACCGGCAAAGTTGAATAGCTAGCACTGATGATATGTGGCCGTGGGCAGACTGCAACACACCGTTCGCGGCAGTCGCCGCACTAACATTTCATAACGAAGTTACATGTTTTCCGTGAATGCCCTGTGGCCCGCAGAGTATGGTCAATACTATCTCGAAAATATCGCTTGCGGCTCCCTGCTGGGCTCCAGACAAGATCGTACGGTGCAACAGAAGGCAAGCTTCGGGTTCTGTTCACAGCCATTGCAGAACAAGCTCTTTGGAAGGCCCGATGCAGGGACACCATACAGTCCAGGCAGTGGTGCTCCGTGATGATGTTGGTCGACTGTGTTGGAAGTGAGGTGAAACAGTTCCTCGAAAGACAGTTGCTGATGACGGGTGAGACAGCGTTTTCGTCTGCGTGGACTTGTGTCAACATAGTCGAGGTTGCTAACTCCCGGGTGAAACTGTTAACAACTTTCTAGCAAGAATGGCATAACTTCAGTGCTTGCAAACGTGCACCGAGAAAGGGAATGGAACACAAGGGGAAAGGTCATTTTCAAGGCATAGGCATGCCACCCTCGTGTATATAGTCGGCGATTGATTTTCATGTGTGACACTTAAGTAATCACTCTGAATAAAACCTTTTCAGTTACGAGCTGTTCAGATCGCTTCTCGATCGCTTCTCGGCCTTTTGGCTAAGGTCAAAGTTCGTTTGTTCAAGGTCATTTCTGCTCAATTGGAAGCCTCGGTCCTTGCAGGAGCAAGTTGCCGGGGTAAAGATGACTTCGCGGTTCATCCCCACGAAGGCACTGGTCTGCACCGTCAACGCCCCACAGGACGCCTCCCTGGTAGACGTCATCAATGGTGTGGCTGAAGTGGTGAGTGTAGAAGGCGTTTTTAGCGCGTTCAACACGTGGTCAGAACAGAGTTCCAAATCTCAGTTCCTCGTCTCGACGCCATGGAGAAACTACTTTCTCAAGGTGTCATCGTCATAGCCGGAGTACCTTCCACTCTGGAGTCGTTGGGGGCTCAAGTCACCCGGGTAACATGCATGCACCTACCTGTCTTTATACCTGATGAGTATTTAATGAGGGCGCTGGCACGTCATGGGAAAGTGAAGAAAATCGAGTGGGGTTTCTCAAGAGACCGTCCTACAGTGCGGAATGGAAACCGCATAGTAGAGATAGAAATGGAGGTCAAACACCCAGTCCCAAACTTTCTGAGAGTACTAGGTCACAGAGTTACCTGCGACTACTAGGTCATATGCGTGCAGGGTGCACGGTACCCTTTTGCAATCGCTGTTCTACATATGGCCATGAAACATCAGAGTGCGCATCGGCGTGCAAGCGCTGTGGCGGAAGACACGCGTCGGCGGATTGTTTCCGCAAGAGACGGCTTCTGTCGGATGTTGTCAGACAACCAGCCACGATGGGAGAAATGCGAGACGAGGAACGGGATGGCCCAACATCGGATGAACAACACAGGATAGAAGTAACGGAGGAGGCTTTTCCGCGGCTTCCTTTACCGGAAAAAGAAGAAAGCCATGTGACAGGAAATGGCACAAGTTGTGCGCAAGAGCTTTCTTTGGAAGACATTGATGAGATGCCAGACGCTTCAGAGGCCACAGCATCAGTCCACGATTTTAATTTGGCCCCAGCTTCAGAGGCAAGAACAATGCAAGATACAACTAAAGAGCATGAAATACCAGACACCACAAAGACTTCGTCAACGGAATCTCCCGACAAAGATGACTCTGACGCGAATCAAAACAACGAAGTACGTCTAACGCCGATAGCCAAAGCTGAAGTGCAATCAACTCCAATGGCAAGACGACACATTTCTGCAATTCCCGCACCCACAGCGCCTAGAAATCCCGCATCAACAGCAGCAAAGTTCAGTCCAGACGCAGGCCTGGTGAAAAAGCGACAGTATACATCAACATCAACAGATTCAACCCAAGACATCGAAGTGACACATGCAGCAAAAAAGATTGTGGTGATCTCAGATAATGTCTTAAGTGAAGACTTGTCTAGTGTGTCGTCAGATAGTTCACAAGACATGCAAAGTGATTAATCTTGAACCGTTTATGGGTATGTGTAGTGTGCCTTTACTCTCCTTTATCATAATGTTTTTACGAATCGGAACGCTGAATGTTCAAGGTTTTAGCAACCTTCAAAAACAAACTGAAGTGATGGGTTTTGCGCGGAGTGCACGTCTAGACATCTTGCTTTTACAGGAGACAAACTTTTTCAGTGTGCATCAGGTAGAGACTTTTAAGGAACGTTTTAGAGTGAATTGTTTCTTTAGTTTGGCGTCCAGTCGGTGTACGGGCGTAGCAGTTGTCATCTTAACCAGGTCTCTCCAGTCTCAAGCATTTGCTGTTCCTGATACTGACGGCCGGATTATCGCTGTAGATATCAGATGTGCCGGGAGAAAGTTGCGAATTTTGAACATTTATGCTCCAGCTCAGTCAGCACATACCAATGCTTTTTTTGCGGATCTCGATGGGTTTGTGCTAGATGACCAAGATTTCATTTTGGCAGGTGATTTCAACTGCGTGACAGATAGCACTTTAGACGTTGCGGGGCAAGGTCAAGGCCGCCCGATTTGGAACAGTCGAGAGCTAGTTCGCATCATTGATCAATTTACATTGAAAGACATCTGGCAGAAAATCAAAGGCAATAGCTTTGTGAGCACATGGTCTCGTGGAACCAGGAGTTCTCGGTTAGACCGTATATATGCAACTGAAGAGGTAGCAAGTTGTGCGCCAGACTGTGAAGTCTTCGAGACCTCGATCACTGGGACGTATGTATCCGACCACAGAGCCGTTGTAACAACCTTTAATATACCAAGTGGAAGGGCCTCGGAAAGGAAACCATGGAGGCACTCGCACGCTTTGTTATGTGACCAGGAAGTAGTGGCCACAGTAAATGACTTTTTAACTGAATGCCTTATAGGAACACCTCCGTCGTTAACGAATTGGAAAAGCATAAAAGATGAACTGCAAGAGCTTTTCACCGAGCTTGGGAAGGCTAAGGCAAAACAACGCACAAAAGAGCTACGTGACATCGCAATGAAAATTCGAATAGTCCGAAGAGGAGGCATTCAATGTGCTTTAGCACAGGCGGCTTTGAAGCAGCTGAAGGCACAATACTTCGAAGTGCTCCGAACATCCACAATGACAGCCAAGCTCGAATATGCCAGATCGCAACATGTAGGTGGCGCAGAAATGCTCCGATACTTTAGCCATACAAGGTGGCAGGACCCGACAAGTCAGCATGACGCAAACGCAGTACGGGATATAACACAGGCAGATCAAGAAGGCTTCCTCCGACATGCAGAGGAGCAATTTTCAGCAAAGTCAGTAACAAATATTCCCGACTATGTAGCAGACTTACTACCTCACCTTTCGCAAGAAAGTAAAGAAGCGCTCGAAAGCCCGATAAACGATGAGGAACTGGAGGTGGTGATCAAAAACATGCGGTCAGGATCGTCCCCAGGGCCGGACGGTCTGACAAACCTTTTCTACAAAGTATTCTAGCCAAAACTACGAATCTTTCTCACCACAATGTTTCGAGACATGTTTGAGAAAAATGCTTGGGAACAACATTTCAACACCAGCTATGTTGTATACATTCCGAAAAGAAACTCAGTCATAGAAGACCCGTCGACTTGGAGGCCAATATATCTTCTCAACACTGACTATAAAATTATCATGGGACTGTTAATAAGCAGGTTACGGAAAGTCTTGCCCAGCATAATACAAGAATCCCAGACGTGCAATGTAGAAGGCAGAAGCATATACACCACTTTGTCGGGAGTGCGAGATTTGCTACCTTTCTCCAAAGATCGAACAGGAAGAGGAGCAGTCCTCTCCTTAGATCAGAAACAAGCGTTCGATAAGGTAACGCATACCTATCTTTTCGACCTACTTCAGATGTACAATTTTCCATCGAGCTTCGTACAATGCATCCAAACAGCATACACAAGTCAACGAGCAGCACTTCTTTTTATGACACACATCGGAGGAACCTTCAACATAGGGAGAAGGGTACGACAGGGTTGTCCCCTGTCCCCCCTTCTTTTTGTGATTGCCCTCGACCCCTACATTAGAATGCTAAATAACTCTGTATCTGTGCGAGGACTACCGGTCCCTGGTCAAATAGTGTGGAAGACCGCGGTATACGCAGATGACACCACCATCTTCGTGTTAGATGCAGACTCAGTGTTCGTGGTTCTTCACCTTTTTGAGCTTTTCGACAGTTTCACAGGTGCAGAACTAAATATGAGGAAGTGCAAGCTACTCTCAATTGGAAACTTTGATGCAAGAGAACTTCCCATACAGAGGTGTGAGACGATAACGATATTGGGCATCATCTTCAACAGAGATGGTTTGGCAAAAGAAAACTGGTTGGACAAGCTTCGTCACATTAGAGAATGTATCCAAGAAACAAAAAAGTTTTCTTTCTCGTTCAACGAAAAAGCCTATTTCATAAAAACGGCTGTTTTTTCAAGATGCTGGCATTTGGCACGGGTATGGGTGCCGTCTAACAACACAGTGAGAACTTTTCACTCTCTGGTCTTCGGTTTTTTCTGGGATTACTCTACAGAGCTAGTAGCACGGCGTTTCCTACATTGTTCCCCGAAGTCAGGAGGAAAAGGTCTCCCACACTTAGGTACCAACGCTCGTACGTTGGCACTAAAAAGCCTGCTCCAAACTCTCGAGACTGAGGGACCACCTGCAGCTTTAGCACGATATTTGCTGGGACCGTTGGGGAGGTTCGTCCTCCAAGCTGAAACATGGAAGAAGTCCAGCAAGACAGAGACACCGACCCAACACTACGCTTTGCTTGTGCAACATTACAAGAAAATAAAAGCCCTGGACCCGAATATAGACATTTTCAAAACGACGGCTACAGAGCTAGGAGAAAGAATTTCCAATGAGGAGGCGATAGAAGAAGCACGACGGCAGCATAACTGGAGGGCAGTGTCAGCATCGTGGTTGCCAGGTAAAGTACAAGACTTAAGGTGGAAGGCGGCTTGGGAAGTCCTACCCACACGAGACCGACTCACACGGTTTGGCATCACACATACAGATGAATGTGTTCATTGCTTGAGTACGGAAACTGTCCAACATGTGTTTCGGGAGTGCTCAGTGGCTCGTGCAACGTGGTCACAGATGTCCGACACCTATAATCTTCAGCTCCCTGCTGGTTTTTCTTCTCGGGATTGGACCACACCAAGAAAGAGACTAAGAGTGCTTCTTACCGCGCTAACCGAGGAAGCTCTATGGCAAGTGCGATGTCGTGACACCAGGCAAAATCGCCGTTTCGTATCTATCAGCTACATAGTGAATATTGTCACCCAGCACTTTAAGCAATTTTTACATAACCGCTTCCGAGTTATGGATGAAATAAACTTTGGGAAAGAGTGGGAGTGGCAGCCTCTAGTGCAAGTCAGAGGAGGGAAATTACGAGTACTACAAAAGGAACCCTGCTACTGTAGGAAAGCTGGCCGTTTCCCATTTCAACCAGGATAAACTTGTTCATGCCACTCATTTCCTCTTCGTCATAGGGTTTTAATCATGATTCTTAGGAGCTATCACAAAAAACAAAACTGTAGTGGGACAATTGTGTGTGTGACTACAGAGATAGAATGGTTTTTCCTTGTTTTTGGGGGTTTGGGTTTTGTGTGTTAAAGAGTGGCCACCTTTAGGTGATGTAAATAGAATACCTGTTAATAAAATTTTCTGAACAGTTACGAGCAGCAGCTGTAAGTCTTCAGTTCCAAGTTCAGCTCCAAGTTCCCATGAGCCCTTGCGTACCACAGGTGGCGCTTTATTTTTGAAGCGTGATGTGGACAAGCTTACGCTTGTCCCATTCTACAGTTGGCAATACAAAGTCTTCAGTTTTTAACCTTTTTTTGCGATTTAAATTGCTCCTGCCGATGTACCGCATACACCGCGGGGATCAGGATGAATAACAATTCACCCCTCCGGGAGTGGTGCTTCGCCGTCCGCGTAACGGACGTCGCGACCATGGACGACGTCATCGACGCCGTATTTGATACAGTGGGACCTGGGAACTTATACGGGATCCTGCATCATGGTGGCACCCTCTACGAGGTTGACCTTGGAACGCGGTCTGCTTGGATCGTGTCATTGAATGCGACATTACCGTCGCAGAGCAAGCCTGCTCGATTGAGCTTTTCGGGCCACGTGTTGTGAACGTCACCTGCAATATGGTACCGCTTTATATGCGCGATGAGAATCTTATTCGCGCCCTGAACAGGTACTGGAAAGTGCTCAAAATGGGGACGTTACCTTCCAGGATGGGAAGGGTCGTGGTACCTTGCGTACCGGAAACAAGAAGGTCGTCTTCGCGATGGGTGAGAGAACCCTGCTTCCCAATTTCGTCCGGGTCGTGGAGGCACTCGTCCAGTGCGACTACGCTGGAGTGAAGAAGATTTGTCGGCGATGCGAGCAAGAAGGACAGTTTATATCGGCCTGCAAGGTCCCGTTTTCTAATCGATGCTCCATGTTCGGGCCCACTACCGACGAATGCGGCTCCAGCTGCCGGCGTTGTCGCACCAGACATGTCCTTGCCCTGAACCCGCATCTTATGCTTCGGTAATCCGCACAGACTTCCCCGAGCTCCCTGACGTACAGAGGGCCACGGATCCAGTGACGTATGGCCAAGTACAAGCGACGCAACAGCCGGAACCTGAACAAGTTACTGGCCATGCACCGACAACCGAGGACAGCAGCTCCGGGTCTGGTGTGGTCTCGCCATCATCATCCACCGTTGAGCCGTCCGTGAACGACTCAACGTCGTCTGTCTCGTTTCCTGCAGTGTCACAGTGTGGTGACCCTTCGAACGCTGATGTCGACACAACCATGCGCGAGATATCCGCCACGGATCAAGGAATGCAGAGGAACACCGGAGACGACGGGCTGCAAAGGAAGCGACGAAAGAAAGTTAAGTACCACTGGTTCACGAGCTCTCCGGCTCGGACTCGGACAGCTCTTAGGTTCGTTGTTTCTGCTTTTTCTATAATGAACTTGGCCTGTGCTTGTGTACTTGTCTGCCTGCTTCTCATTATGCGGGTTAAGATAACCACCTTAAATGTCAACGGACTCCTCAATGTTCAGAAACAGGCGGATGTAGTTAGTTTTGGACGTCGCCTAGGTTTGGATATTTTCATGTTACAAGAGACACACTTTTACTCCATGAGGAATATTGCACAATTCAAAGCCCGTTTCAACATTTCAGTTTTTGCGAGTTTGGGCACACCAAACTCCTGCGGTGTAGCGGTGATCGTTTTTAACAGTGCGTGTCTGAACCGCTTCTTTTGCACGTATGATGCAGACGGCCGTGTTTTAAATTTTGATTTTTTCTTACGAGGTGTGAAGTACCCCAAGCAGCACAATGTACTGAAAGTCGGGTGCAATAGGGGTGGACGGTATGTGTATTATCAATGTTCTTTAGTTTCAGGAGTCTGTTCAAGGCCTTCCGCCTACCCGTCCACCCCTATTGCACTCGACTTTCAGTACATTTTGCTGCTTGGGACACGATTGTAAACGTTTACGCCCCAGCCAGGGTGAATAAAACGAATGGCTTTTTCTCGTCGCTTGATCACAGACTGTTATCAAACGGGAACGTCCTGCTTACAGGCGACTTTAACTGCGTGGTTGACTCTAACGTCGATGTGATAGGTCAAGGTCAAGGCCGGCCGATATGGAATGCTCGCGAGCTCATTTGTATTGTCAACCAATTCCAGTTGATCGACGCTTGGCGCGTGGTCCATGGACCTGGTCAGCGTTACGTGGCAGAGGGGACCATCAGGCTCCCGCTTAGATCAGTTCTACGTACCGGACAACTTACGCGAGAAAATCGTGTCTTTCGATCACCGCAGTATTCCATGGGCTGCCACATACAAGTTCGATCACTCGGCTGTGACCTTGATACTTGATCTTGATCATCCGCCTGTTTTGCATCATCCCTTTTGGCGTATTTACAGAACTCTCTTGTAAGACGACGTGTGTGTTACCGCTGCGAATAGCTTGCTTGGTCAGCCTATCGCGCATACTTTCCGCGAGTGGCAGCGCCGTAAGCAGGATATGCGTGCTCTTTTCACAGAGTGGGGCAAACGTTGAGCTAGAGAGTGCACGCACTACTTTAACAATTTATGCGACAAGGCTGTTCGGAGAGGTGGCCCTCTATTGAAGCTCTCCCGGGAGTACCTTGACAGCTTGATCACCAAACGTGATGAGCTGCCCAGAGCCACTTCTGCAACCGCTCAGCGGGAAAGTACGCGCAGTCGTTCAGTGCCCGTTATTGATATGTATCATTTCCTTCGGGAACGTAAGAGGCAGTACAACTTTGTGCAGTCATGCAGATTACAGGACGGTTTCGTGACGACGGACACAGGTGAAATCTTAAACGCTTTCAACGAGGATCACTCCCGAGATCTTTCAGCTGGCGTCCCTCCGTGTAACCCCGCTGAGCCATTCTTTGACATCTTGCCTTGTTTATCGGACGTAGATCGGGAGGTGTTAAGATCCCCATTGACCCTAGAGGAGTTGGATAGTGCGCTGAAGAGAATGCGTCACGGAACCGCCCCAGAAGCAGATGGGCTAACGATCGAGTTTCACCGCAATTTCTGGCCGTCGCTTAGGACGTACCTTCTCGACCTGTTCAACACGGTTATCGCGAGTACTCGCATCCGCACTTTTTCCACGCACCGCAGGGTCATACTTGTTCCCAAGAAAGAAGTTGACCTGTCTCTTCCCAGTTCTTGGCGACCAATAACGCTTTTAAATTCCGACTAGAAGCTGTTGATGGCCGTCCTCAGTGGTCGCCTCCGAGGTGTGTCTCCCACAGTAGTTCACCCGCCCCAGTGTTGCTCCGTGCCAGGTCGGGGAATATACCCCGCCTTATCTCTGATACGAGACATGCTACATTACACCACCGTGACTGGAGTGAGCGGCGGTATCCTCTCTTTAGACCAGAGCAAGGGCTTTGACAGGGTGGTCCACTCGTTCTTGTTCTGTGTGCTACGCAAATACGGTTTCCCCCCTGAGTTCTGCGCAATACTGGAAAACATCTACAGGTCCGATTGTAGCAGTCTAGTGTTTAACGGCCGAGAAGGACTTGAATTTAAGGTCACCTGCGGCGTACACCAAGGGTGTCCTCTGTCACCCATACTTTTTGTTCTCACACTGGATGTTTTTGTACGCCATGTGATCGCCTGTCAGGGCATCCAGGGCTTTCCGTTGCCAGGGAGCGGTGCCATAAAAGTGTCTGCTTACGCGGACGACGTTACTTTGTTCGTGCGGGACGAGACGTCCTTACGCAATGTTTTTAATCTCTTTCAGCGGTACTCCGGGCTATCTAGTGCTCAGCTAAATGCTTCAAAAAGCAAGATTATGGCGATAGGGTATTTTGTACTGCCCTCCGCGTTTAGTATTTCTACGTGCACGTCTCTGCGCATTCTTGGCGTGTTTTTTGATGGCCACGGAGCATTGCCTTCAAACTGGGACAATGGAATCATGCGGGCCGCTGTTGCGGCAACAGAGCACTTTTCTTTCACTTTCGCAGAGCACAGTTATTTTATCTGCTCGGTCGCTTGCCCCCGTGTCTGGGACTTGGGCCAGATTCTTCTCCCGCCGCCCTCGATAGTACAGAGACTAAATGCAGTCTTGTTCCCTTTCTTCTGGTCAGGAAGACAAGCAGTTATGAATCATCCGACTCTGCAACTTCCGGTTTCTTTAGGGGGCTGGAGCTTTCCTGACATAGGGGCGGTCTGCGTGTGCCTTGCGCTAAAGTTCCTAATTAGCATGCTCAGGGACAAGGAGAGCCCTGCCCACAGACTTGCTGTGTACTTCAGTTCCGTTCAGACTCGTCCCCTTCCTTATCTTCCACCCCTGAGAACTACACTCCGAGCTGAGCAACCTCACAAGCTGCACGGCTTCTTGATCACCTTTTACCGTCACATTGGGCCTCTTCTCAGAGATTGGGATATTCTCGGCGTTGCCGCTGTCCGCATCTCCGAGCGTTTGGCTTTGACATCGAACGAAGCTCGAGAGCGACTTCGGAAGTTGCGTATGCCTTTCCGATCTCGCACGTTTGCGGATGTTCGGGTCGAACTCGTGATTTCATGTGGCAGGCGTGGTGGGGGGCCCTCCCTACACTCAACAGACAGTGTAGAATCGGCATCACAAACACTCCCTTCTGTTGTCTCTGCAGAGCACAAGAGACTCTGGATCACCTACTGTACGATTGCCGTGTTTCAACGATTTTTTTGGTCCCGAGCTGCCCACAGCTGTTCTCTTCGTGTCCCGTTCCTGTGGGGTGCGCTTCGTGTGGCGCCTCGATCTCCAACGCATCGACTGTGCAGGCTTGTGACATTCATGGGGTTTCATGTCTTGTGGCGGGCTCGTAGCAGGTCCATGGTTAAGCATACGAGGTTTTTGCCCGTCTTAGCGGCCGTGACATCGCTTCGCAGGGAGGTGCAAGAATTCCTAACGCAGGAGCTCGATAATACAAACTTTGATGGCTTTGTCCACGCGCGGGCAGCTGAAAATGAGTTCACCATCAAGAATGGGATCATTATCCTTCGGCAACATTAAGTGCCCGAAAGACGTGCTGACATGTGTCTGTGTAAATCTAGAGGTGTTTGCGCACACTGTAAATATACGGTTTTAAGATGTGCATTTTATAAATATGTGATTATTTAAGTATGTAAATAATTAACTGTCCACTCTAAGCTTAATTGATTGTTGTATTCACTGTTCGCTTGTTGTTGTATTCACCGTTAGCTTGTTTGCATTGTACATTCCATTGTACTCATTGCCGCTCATGTCAATAAATTTTCTTTGATCTCGCCAATCAGTACTCTGTGGCTTGATGACAATACACACAATCAGTACGCGGTGGAGGGAGGCAAAGGGGAGCCGGTCCTTCATATATTGGAGAATCAGTAAATTAAGGATATAGGGAGTGGTAGGCTAAAACGATAAGGAAGATGGGCTCACTAATATTGTGACTCATCTGACCAGTCAACAACACAAGAAGGGCCCCCTGATAACGCGGTTCACCCCCAGGTGGGGCGTGTCTTTCAAAGCACGGCTGATAAAAAGGCCGTCGGGCAGTATCGCTTACGGTGCTGTTCCGGACACGGACACAGACGGATGAACACGAAATTGACAACCGTAGATGTCATGCAAAGAGCGCACTGGTGTACTCCTCAAGAAACATGTAAACTGAAATCAATTAATCACCTGGAAAAATTACGAAATGCCGAAGCCTTTTTTTTTAATAGTTGTCGATAAAGGTCCCGGTCCGTAGAACAGAGTTTCCGTAAGTGTGCGAAATCAAACACACGCTACTCGGTTCATAGCCAATGTTCCAAGGATTCTTACTAAAGAGAAGTCTCTTCGCTAGCGTCAACTGTTCACGAATTATTGAGCCCGGGAGGGGGGGGGGGGAGCTTCATGAAACACCCGTTATAGACATCTAATACTTTCGCTACCTGGGTAGTTTAACGAGAGGTCACAAATTATATTTCTGTCCTACGCGATAAAACAACGAGTTCTAAGAGTCCGTTTTCATTAGGTCCGTGAGACGGTGATGACGGTTGACGGATGACGGTTGGCTAGGAGCGTGCTATGTGGTGAAGTTCATTTTTAATAGTGTAGTCGGAGGACGGCTTGCCAGGCGGCTGGTGGATAATGGAGGGAGAGGAATATATCAATTAAGAAAAAAGAGGAAAGGTCAGCCAGACGGAGGTCGGCTTGCTATTTAAAAAAAATGGAAAATGGGGGAAGAAAAAAGGAAAAGTAAAAGAGGAAAACAAAATGGAAAGACGAAGAGAAGGAAAAAGGAAAAAAGGGGAAGAAAAGAAAAGGCAAAGAAGAAAGAGGAAGGAAAGAAAAGAGGAGGAAGAGAAAAGAAAAGAAAAGGGGAAGACAAAGAAGAAAAGAAACGAAGAGGAAAAGACAAAGAAGATAAGAAAAGGAAATGAAGAACACAAAACTGAAACTGAAAAGGACCTCTTCGGCGAACCACGCTCTCGACGCGTCCGAACAAATCCACGTGGGTACCACAAAAGGACCAAAATCGGTCCCGAGATGCGCCGTTCGATCAGTCTCCCCACTGGTCCCCCGATTCTCTCGTCCCTGCACGTGATCAAGGAAACGCTTGGCGCTAACAGACGAGGCACGGACAAAGCACACACAAAAAAGGGCGCTAAGTTCCAACACATTTATTTGAGGAAATCACCCCCACATTTTACAACCTCGACCGTATATACCGGGTATTCTTCCAACGCCACGTGTCAAGATATGCTAGTTCGTTATCGGATAATGCAATAGATGGCGCTAAGCATCCCTTTGACAGCGTACCAACAAGCCCGATTATTTCAATTACTGTGACACCTAATGCAGGCGAAGATAACCCTCTCCGGCGCGTCATGGGCATGCGCATGCGCTAAAGCCTTTGTAAAAAAAAAGAGTTTCATCGCCGGGGGCGATACTCTACCCTATTGCTGGATGTGAAGCAATGAATGACGGAATGGGTCCCGTTACAATGAGGATCGAAGTCCTGTGGCGTCCAAAAAGGCGAAGAAAGCCTTGAGGACAGAGCGTTGGTGTGCTGGATGCGGCCAGGGGCCAAGCAATTTTGTGAGGGAGAGGGGACGGGTGTCGAGCTCGTGCAGGGAGGCGGAGAGTACGGAGCGGAAGGGTGGTAGTGTAGGCAAAGAATGTGCTCGAGATCTTCAACAGCACCGCAGTGACCGCAGTGACTGCAATGGGGAGAGTTAACATGTCGCAAGCAGTAGCGCCACTGAGCTGTGAAGGCCACGTCGAGACGTATTCGATGAACTACTGCGGCGTCTTGACGAGAGATATGTGCTGGTATGCGGAAAACGAGCACTGGGTCAATTCTGCTCAGTATGGCGGGGTGTAGTATATCGGCGGTCCGTTGGCGGGTAGCCTGAGGAGTCACAACGCTTCGAAGTATGGACCGCCGACCTGCCTGGACCATGCCTCGCCATGGACCATTAACCGAGGACATGGTCCATGGTCCGAGTGCAATAGGGGTGGACGGGTAGGCGGAAGGCCTTGAACAGACTCCTGAAACTAAAGAACATTGATAATACACATACCGTCCACCCCTATTGCACCCGACTTTCAGTACATTGTGCTGCTTGGGGTACTTCACGTCTCGTAAGAAAAAATCAAAATTTAAAACATGGCCGTCTGCATCATACGTGCAAAAGAAGCGGTTCAGACACGCACTGTTAAAAACGATCACCGCTACACCACAGGAGTTTGGTGTGCCCAAACAACGCAAAAACTGAAATGTTGAAACGGGCTTTGAATTGTGCAATATTCCTCATGGAGTAAAAGTGTGTCTCTTGTAACATGAAAACATCCAAACCTAGGCGACGTCCAAAACTGACTACATCCGCCTGTTTCTGAACATTGAGGAGTCCGTTGACATTTAAGGTGGTTATCTTAACCCGCATAATGAGAAGCAGGCAGACAAGTACACAAGCACAGGCCAAGTTCATTATAGAAAAAGCAGAAACAACGAACCTAAGAGCTGTCCGAGTCCGAGCCGGAGAGCTCGTGAACCAGTGGTACTTAACTTTCTTTCGTCGCTTCCTTTGCAGCCCGTCGTCTCCGGTGTTCCTCTGCATTCCTTGATCCGTGGCGGATATCTCCCGCATGGTTGTGTCGACATCAGCGTTCGAATGGTCACCACACTGTGATACTGCAGGAAACGAGACAGACGACGTTGAGTCGTTCACGGACGGCTCAACGGTGGATGATGATGGCGAGACCACAGCAGACTCGGGGCTGCTGTCCTCGGTTGTCGGTGCATGGCATGGTTCCGGCTGTTGCGTCGCTTGTACTTGGCCATACGTCACTGGATCCGTGGCCCTCTGTACGTCAGGGAGCTCGGGGAAGTCTGTGCGGATTACCGAAGCATAAGATGCGGGTTCAGGGCAAGGACATGGGGGTGTCTGGTGCGACAACGCCGGCAGCGGGAGCCGCATTCGTCGCGTCGGTAGTGGGCCCGAACGTGGAGCACCGATTAGAAAACGGGACCTTGCCGGCCGATATAAACTGTCCTTCTTGCTCGCATCGCCGACAAATCTTCCTCACTCCAGCGTAGTCGCACTGGACGAGTGCCTCCACGACCCGGACGAAATTGGGAAGCAGGGTTCTCTCACCCATCTCGAAGACGACCTTCTTGTTTCCGGTACGCAAGGTACCACGACCCTTCCGATCCTGGAAGGTAACGTCCCCATTTTGAGCACTTTCCAGTACCTGTTCAGGGCGCGAATAAGATTCTCATCGCGCATATAAAGCGGTACCATATTGCAGGTGACGTTCACAACACGTGGCCCGAAAAGCTCAATCGAGCAGGCTTGCTCTGCGACCGTAATGCCGCATTCAATGACACGATCCAAGCAGACCGCGTTCCAAGGTCAACCTCGTAGAGGGTGCCACCACGATGCAGGATCCCGTAGAAGTTCTCAGGTCCCACTGTATCAAATACGGCGTCGATGACGTCGTTCATGGTCGCGACGTCCGTTACGCGGACGGCGAAGCACCACTCCCGGAGGGGTGAGTTGTTATTCATCCTGATCCCCGTGGTATACGCGGTACATCGGCAGGAGCAATTTAAATCGCAAAAAAAAAGGTTAAAACTGAAGACTTTGTATTGCCAACTGTAGGATGGGACAAGCGTAAGCTTGCCCACATCACGCTTCAAAAATAAAGCGCCACCTGTGGAAAGCAAGCGCCACCTGTGGTACGCAAGGGCTCATGGGAACTTGGAGCTGAACTTGGAACTGAAGACTTACAGCTGCTGCTCGTAACTGTTCAGAAAATTTTATTAACAGGTATTCTATTTACATCACCAAACCCCCAAAAACAAGGAAAAACCATTCTATCTATGTAGTCCCACACACAATTGTCCCACTACAGTTTTGTTTTTTGTGATAGCTCCTAAGAATCATGATTAAAACCCTATGACGAAGAGGAAATGAGTGGCATGAACAAGTTTATCCTGGTTGAAATGGGAAACGGCCAGCTTTCCTACAGTAGCAGGGTTCCTTTTGTAGCACTCGTAATTTCCCTCCTCTGACTTGCACTAGAGGCTGCCACTCCCACTCTTTCCCAAAGTTTATTTCATCCATAACTCGGAAGCGGTTATGTAAAAATTGCTTAAAGTGCTGGGTGACAATATTCACTATGTAGCTGATAGATACAAAACGGCGATTTTGTCTGGTGTCACGACATCGCACTTGCCATAGAGCTTCCTCGGTTAGCGCGGTAAGAAGCACTCTTAGTCTCTTTCTTGGTGTGGTCCAATCCCGAGAGGAAAACCAGCAGGGAGCTGAAGATTATAGGTGTTGGACATCCGTGACCACGTTGCACGAGCCACTGAGCACTCCCGAAACACATGTTGGACAGTTTCCGTACTCAGGCAATGAACACATCCATCTGTATGTGTGATGCCAAACCGTGTGAGTCGGTCTCGTGTGGGTAGGACTTCCCAAGCCGCCTTCCACCTTAAGTCTTGTACTTTACCTGGCAACCACGATGCTGACACTGCCCTCCAGTTATGCTGCCGTCGTTCTTCTTCTATCGCCTCCTCATTGGAAATTCTTTCTCCTAGCTCTGTAGCCGTCGTTTTGAAAATGTCTATATTCGGGTCCAGGGCTTTTATTTTCTTGTAATGTTGCACAAGCAAAGCGTAGTGTTGGGTCGGTGTCTCTGTCTTGCTGGACTTCTTCCATGCTTCAGCTTGGAGGACGAACCTCCCCAACGGTCCCAGCAAATATCGTGCTAAAGCTGCAGGTGGTCCCTCAGTCTCGAGAGTTTGGAGCAGGCTTTTTAGTGCCAACGTACGAGCGTTGGTACCTAAGTGTGGGAGACTTTTCCCTCCTGACTTCGGGGAACAATGTAGGAAACGCCGTGCTACTAGCTCTGTAGAGTAATCCCAGAAGAAACCGAAGACCAGAGAGTGAAAAGTTCTCACTATGTTGTTAGACGGCACGCATACCCGTGCCAAATGCCAGCATCTTGAAAAAACAGCAGTTTTTATGAAATAGGCTTTTTCGTTGAACGAGAAAGAAAACTTTTTTGTTTCTTGGATACATTCTCTAATGTGACGAAGCTTGTCCAACCAGTTTTCTTTTGCCAAACCATCTCTGTTGAAGATGATGCCCAATATCGTTATCGTCTCACACCTCTGTATGGGAAGTTCTCTTGCATCAAAGTTTCCAAATGAGAGTAGCTGCACTTCCTCATATTTAGTTCTGCACCTGTGAAACTGGCGAAAAGCTCAAAAAGGTGAAGAACCGCGAACACTGAGTCTGCATCTAACACGAAGATGGTGATGTCATCTGCGTATACCGCGGTCTTCCACACTATTTGGCCAGGGACCGGTAATCCTCGCACAGATACAGAGTTATTTAGCATTCTAATGTAGGGGTCGAGGGCAATCACAAAAAGAAGGGGGGACAGGGGACAACCCTGTCGTACCCCTCTCCCTATGTTGAAGGTTCCTCCGATGTGTGTCCCAAAAAGAAGTGCTGCTCGTTGACTTGTGTATGCTGCTTGGATGCATTGTACGAAGCTCGATGGAAAATTGTACATCTGAAGTAGGTCGAAAAGATAGGTATGTGTTACCTTATCGAACGCTTGTTTCTGATCTAAGGAGAGGACTGCTCCTCTTCCTGTTCGATCTTTGGAGAAAGGTAGCAAATCTCGCACTCCCGACAAAGTGGTGTATATGCTTCTGCCTTCTACACTGCACGTCTGGGATTCTTGTATTATGCAGGGCAAGACTTTCCGTAACCTGCTTGTTAACAGTCCCATGATAATTTTATAGTCACTGTTGAGAAGAGATATTGGCCTCCAAGTCGACGGGTCTTCTATGACTGAGTTTTTTTTCGGAATGTATACAACATAGCTGATGTTGAAGTGTTCTTCCCAAGCATTTTTCTCAAACATGTCTCGAAACATTGTGGTGAGAAAGATTCGTAGTTTTGGCCAGAATATTTTGTAGAAAAGGTTTGGCAGACCGTCCGGCCCTGGGGACGATCCTGACCGCATGTTTTTGATCACCACCTCCAGTTCCTCATCGTTTATCGGGCTTTCGAGCGCTTCTTTACTTTCTTGCGAAATGTGAGATAGTAAGTCTGCTACACAGTCTGGAATATTTGTTACTGACTTTGCTGAAAATTGCTCCTCTGCATGTCGGAGGAAGCCTTCTTGATCTGCCTGTGTTATATCCGGTACTGCGTTTGCGTCATGCTGACTTGTCAGTAGTATAGATTCGAGCCCCACAACAGCCACTTTTTTCTAATCCAGTTCTAGGAATTTCTAATCCACCACCCATTTCTAATCCAGGTCAAGCCAGGTCTAATCCAGGCTCCACCCCTTCATGGTGACCCATCTAATTTCTTTGTGATTGGCTGCCCTTCATTGCCACATTTGCTCACTCGCTCATAAACACCAAAATTATCTATTCTATTCAATTCTAAGTCAGTTCATAGGCTTCCAAATTGCTCTTTTTTCTAATCCAGTTCTAGGAATTTCTAATCCACCACCCAATTCTAATCTAGGTCAAGCCACTTCTAAGTCCTCTGGTTGGTTGGTCACAGCTCCATTCCTTCACTCTGATTGACCGATCCAGGCTCCACCCCTTCATGGTGATCCATCTAATTTCTATGTGATTGGCTACCCTTCATTGCCACAACATCTGCTCACTCGCTCGTAGACACCAAAATGATCTATTCTATTCAGTTCTAAGTCATAGGCTTCCAAATCACTCACCTGTCTATTGGTCTGGGGGGTGGTCACTTCCATTCATTTCTAAAACCTAGTGATTGGCCTATTGGCTGCCTCTCATACATGCTCGATAGACTCATTTGTCATTTCCACTCTCTAGTCACTCGGTCACACGCTTTCAACTGCATATTGCTTCATAATTTCAACCGCAACATAGACAACCACTCGTGGGTCAATTCCATTCATTTTTGGACCAGCTCACAAGCCCCCCAAATTGCATATTGGCTTGGGACGCTTTCTAGTTAAGCCAGGACAACGCTTTGGAACAGTACGGACATAGAAAAACACGGGAAATAGTTTTCAACATTTATTAGACACATCATGGTATTCTCAGAGAGATTGCAGTTCTCTCTGGAGCACTTCCAGCACACTGGACATTTCCGCCCCGCATCCATGGTGTTTTTCACATAAGTACCATGTGGATCACCCAAGCGTTCGTCCTTCTCCATCCACGGCTCAGTCCCAGACCGCACGCGAGAACAGCATGTCACAGAAGTATCAGTTCTCTTCCTGCACATCTTTTGGAGCGAAAAAAGAACATTATGAGCTTCACTATTTACATCATCGATTTAAACTTACCATATTCACAGCTTCCGTAAGGGTAGGATTCGATGTCATTGCAGAGGTATCGCTTGTCGTCATATGCCATCAGACTTCTTTTGACGTTTCTGATGGTGTACATGCACTGTTTCTTTCCAACTATTGACACTTGCTCATTCGATACGCTCGTGTGGTTGAATAAGGTATCACAGTATGTCTCATGGAGGAGGTGCTTGCGTACAATATTTTTCTTTACCCCTTTAGCTCTTGCAATTTGCTTTTCTCCAGCTAGTTTGATGGAGTACATTTTAGCTTTCAAGCATATTACTTCTTCGATAGGTACACTACCAGTTTCGCTTTTGAAAGCCCCAAGTCTCCCATGATTCTTTTCACTGTACAGTGGATGATCCTGGTCGAAGGAAGATAAATCTAAGTGGTCGTCGGCGATCGCTCGTAACTGATCTTCGTAGTCCTTGCAGAATAGGCCGAGGATCAGAGAATCCGTGTCAAAGTAACAGGTAATCACTGGACAAGTGAGCTTACTCAAGAGGGTTTCGTAGTAGAATGAGTACATAGTTAATTTACTCAGTTCCAAAATCGTAAACCCAATCTGGAGCGGGAAATCGCATCGCACTTTTCTTTTGCGCATTTCGTACATGACACAATCCGGGGACAAAATTTCCATCCTCACGCATTCCGCCCGACTCCCGAGGTGACTCGCCGTCTCCTCATCGAAGGCTACTCGAATGTCCCGCATGTTAAATTTATTTAAAAGCGTTCTTCCGAATACCGCATTATTTGAGAGTTTATAGAAATTTTTTTCGAACGTCGTGCCCGAGGCAACACGTCTGGCAACATTGTCCTCGATGTAGGGACGCAGGAATGGCGCCTGGCGAAATTTTAGAATTCTGTGAATTTTTGTCACCCTCATGCCTAATCTACAATAGAGTGCGAGCAGCGCGTAATGAACGACGTACTCGACTTTGTCCTTGCACGTGAGCAACAGCTTTTTGCTGTTAGCAGGCTGATACATTAATTCTTCGAGAAGCCCTCGCTGGAATGGTGAGAGCCATTCCTTTGGGACGACTGCCTTCTCGGGAGCCAGGGGGAAGTACCTTGTTAGAGCGTGGATAGATTTTGGATACTCCAAGTCACATACGTACACATACCCCACCTCCGAATCCGTGGGGTGACGCATAAAATCCACGGAGCTAAAATCCTCGACCCATTCGAAATCACCAATGGGGAGGTGCTTTATCATACTAAATCCGTAAAGATTGTTGCAATCTATGTATGATATGTACACCTCCTCTTTATCAGGATCATAGCCGCTACACAGAGGGTTATTGGCACGCAAATGACGCCTGCTCGCCTGACAGAGCCCGCCTCTAACGCCCGATTCGATGGTTCTGTACATGTCCTCATCGATGATTAACTCCAATTTTGCCTGCGTGTAATTTAGAGCGCATTGCCACGAATAGGATGCCAGAGAAACACAATGAAGCAATTCCAATCCACGCGCGCTGTAGCACAGACGTCGGAAGTGCTGCATCACGTCCGCATGTAGTAGGGCATCCGTTTTCAAGTACAGTGCATTATAATCTCTCAAATTTGAGCATCCAAAATGTTCAAATACAAGCAGCGCATACTGGTAGTCCTCTTCACTTATATCCTCCCCCGTGAGATCGTTTCGAAAGGAGGATTTTTCTGGCAAGGCCAATTCATCATACACTGCAAAAGAACTGACATGGCTGTACGGGAATACACCTTTACGAAGTAAAATTTCGTAGTCGTTTCCAAATGCCTGCTTCAAACATTGGAATGCCTCTGCACCACCCATGGATTTGACGGTTTCCACGAGCTCCCCCAGCGACGAATTTAGATATTGCATGGTATCTCTAAACAGGAAGGTGCCAATTTCGAAAGAACGAATTTTTTCCATGGAGCTGGCCACAATGAAGGGAGGTCGCTTCCACCCGAGAACGTGAAATTCCCGCAGCAGCCCGGCCAAATCGTAGGACAAATTGTGTACCATGATTGGCAATTTTTCCCTTGTCGTGCACGCGACGTTACAGGGGTTACACAATGTCGCGATATAATTTGTCTCGTCCGCACTACAATGCTTTGAATGGTCGTGATGCCGGACACGGGGTAGATCTTCGGTAAACTCCTGTTTACAGTACGCACAGTGGGTAGCAGCTCTGTGCTCAGCGCATTGCTCATCATTCAGCACCATTGCGGCGGGGCAAGCGTTCAGAGCGATCATCTCATCCCGCATTTCCATCAATGCTCTCACGCACTGCCTCGCAGCATCTTCTCCATGGTGCGTCCTGATGCGCATCACCTTTGAGTCGTGGGTGCGCACAAGCACAGCACAGAAGCTAGAGGTAATGTGACGTTGCATGCCAACACCACTGGGTGCGAGTACACTCTCCGTGTCCAACGCAACGACGTAGTTGTACTGCTGCATGTACTGTATTTTAGTAAATTCTACAAAATTTTCTCCGGGTTCACAAAATTCTAATAGGATTTCGTTCACGTCCGCGCAAAGGCGTCGATGTTTCGCCATGCTCTTTTCCTCATTAAAAGAGCGAGTGCAACGTTCGCATACGAAACGCGTGTTCTTTCTCGTCAACAAACGCTCGAGGGACTTAATTCCGAAAAAATGCTCGTCAACCTCCAATAAGTGAATTTTCTTTTCGCTTTCCAGTTTTGGGGGTCGTGACACGTGCACTCCCTGATCGACGTACGCGTACACGTACACAGATATCCTATTTTTCTTTTCGAACTCGTCCAGATCAGAGAATGAAACAGGGAAGCGAGTCGGCCACCAGTAATCTGCTGCATAATTTTCACATTTTTTCCACGAATTCCTTTCCTGTGGATGCAGGAGAGCGAGTGTATTGTATTTAAAACATTCACCCTCCTTGAGTGCTGGTAAATGGATATTCGTTAACACGTTCCTGCGTTTAGCCAAATTTGTGGGAAGTACCCCCTCGCATCCAAACTTTTTAGTTTTCACAGCGGAAATACACATTTGAACTTTTTGGACGTCAGTGGATACAAACCCACTACCCTCGCGCTGGTAATTTTCAATGCGCCCGGTGGACTCCTGAATCACATCCATCAAAGTATTTGCGATAGCTCCGTCGCTGTGGACTTCGCGAGCAAGCGCCATAAAATGAGCTAAGTGTGTGGTTACATCCCCTCGATTTTCTTTCATCATTAGAACGTCAGAACAAATGCAAAACCTAAAGGGTATTCTTTGTGCTCGCAAAATAGCAATTATATTGTGGAGGTGGTTCATTAAATATTGTCGCAAGTCCTCTACTCCCTGATCGTGAACAGATGCCAATAGCACAAACGCTTTGACGATACCTCGAAATGCGCTATCAGTTTGAAAGAAAGGCAGGAAGGAAATGTCCACATAGGGATGTGATCGCTCGACGTGAGCATGCAATGTGGCAGGTGAAATGTCTGGAGAAAATGGTGAATTCTCTTCCAATGGCTCATCGTCCATGATATCATGAGGATCAAAAAAGCAGAACACGCATCTAGGCACTGAAAAAAAAAAGAAACACTAAGAAAACGTGCACCACAGAGCGTGGATGAAAAATACTAACTTTTGAAGCGAGCTCCGCACACTCCCGAGGCGATGCGAAGACTGCTGCCTCTTTACACATCCTCCCCACTTATATAGCGGCGACCTCGCTGCATGCCCCAACATGCACGGGTGCGAGGAGTCGTCATAGCATAAAAATAACTCGCTCTGCATGTTCAAGGTCGCAGCTTGCCCTTGGCTTCAGGTAATGCTCCGTCCGCCTACACCATTGCCGCACCTGAGCGCAAAGTTCGCGCTCTCATCACATGTCATCCCGACATGCAAGTCGCTTCCATGAGCATGCACACAACCACCCCTTTTTTGGCTGTGGAATTTCAATAATATTACTTAAATGAAACAAATTACAGTGAAATGCAGATTCATCTCACACAGGAATTTCTACCCTCAGCGTTAAACCCTCAGATACCAGCATTTCTGCTCGAATAGCAAAATAGCTATGACATCAAAAATTAAAGCTAACAAACTACTGTCAACTGACAAAACACCCATTTCTCCTATCAGATAATTATTGCATAATGCTACATACAGTCGCATTGTACCTGCGTAAAGAAACCACAGGACAAGGGTACACAAATTCACTTAAGGGAAAAGGCTTAAGACCTCAGGAATAATCGCAGAGTCACCACACATCTCTACGCGGCTAGCACAAGATAACAACAAGATACTAGCAGCGGGTAGAATCGTAACACTGCTAAACAAGTCCCAACATGCCATGATGACGTCACAAACCAAGAAAAAAGCGCACACGCGCGCGCACACAGCAGCTCAGGAATGCTCAAGGAGAGGTGCTTTATAGGAATCTATACTCCTGGCTCAGACACCAACATTTCTGCTCAAATACCCATAACTGCAAGATTAAGTACTGCTTACTTCATCGAGCACCCAACAAAATCAAACAAACAAACCAACTTTCTATGATAGAACACTATTCAGCTTTACCAAGTGATTTTCTTCTGCTTTAGCAGTGAAAGAAAAAAAGAGCCATGAAAAATTACATATACTTTTGCTTGAATAGCTATAATTGCAAAAAAGAAAAAGCAAACGAAGCACATGCTAATAAACGGAGAAAAAGGCACCCATTTCTGCTATCAGATAATTATTGCATAATGCTACATACACAGTCGCGTTGTCCCTGTGTAAAGAAACCACAGGACAAGGGTACACAAATTCACTTAAGCGATGAGGGAAAAGGCTTTAGACCTCAGGAATAATCGCAGAGTCACCACACATCGCTACGCGGCTAGCACAAGGTAACAACAAGATACTAGCGGCGGGTAAAATCGTAACACTGCTAAACAAGTCCCAACATGCCATGATGACGTCACAAACCAAGAAAAAAGCACACACGCGCGCGCACACAGCAGCTCAGGAATGCACAAGGAGAGGTGTTTTATTAGAATTTCTACTCCTGGCTCAGACACCAACATTTCTGCTCAAATACCCATAACTGCAAGATTAAGTACTGCTTACTTCATCGAGCACCCAACAAAATCAAACAAACAAACCCACTTTCTGTGATAGAACACTATTCAGCTTTACCAAGTGATTTTCTTCTGCTTTAGCAGTGAAAGAAAAAAAGAGCCATGAAAAATTACACGTACTTTTGATTGAATAACTATAACTGCAAAAAAAAAAAAAAAACGAAGCACATGCTAATAAACGGAGAAAAAGGCACCCATTTCTCCTATCAGATAATTATTGCATAATGTTACATACACAGTCGCGTTGTCCCTGTGTAAAGAAAGCACAGGACAAGGGTACACAAATCGAATTGGGAAAATCACTTCTACTCGCGCAGCATAATACGATATACGCTGTTTTTTTTTTTACGGGCGAAAATTGCAATAAGAAGCCACTGCTATACAAGTGCAACAACCCTTATTTTTAAACCAACATTTCATGCAATACCACATAAATTTATCACTCGAGTCACACGAAAAGGCATACACAATGTACTTACTGGTTAAGTGGGGTCACAGTTGCACACACACACACACACACACAACACAGACACAACGAGCGACAGTGAAAAATAAGAAATTACACGCACTTCTGCTCGAATAGCAAAGTGTCAAGCATGACAAAACACATTTTCTACAACCAGAAAATTATTAAACAGAATAATACAATATTCGCAAAAATTAAGCTTGTGTGGCAAACACACAACCTGAGGAACACACCCATTCACATCTGCTTTCTGAATTTGTTATACAGGTGTGAGCGATTCGATAAGAATATAAAGCACGCTGCTTGGAGAAAGCATATATCATGTGCAGCGCGGTCTACTCTATTGAACATGTGATAAACCTTATTTTTCAAAAAAAAATCACAGTCGACATAATATACGGCAATATCGGTAATATCACTGAAGTCAAACACATTGAACTTACTTGTCAAGTGGGGTCCCAGCTGCACAAACGCGCACGCACACTCACACATTTTTAGTGCCTCACAACGAGCAAAAACCCGAGGTCTATTCACAGCCACATAAATTCATATTATTCCTCACGTCAATAATTATCCAGCCATCGTCAAAACGGGGAACACGCATATGCCAATGCGAAACAATAGGCCTTCGCGCCGGATGTAATACGATATCGCCAGTCGACCGTCCCAAAGCAAAAAAGAAACACTGCATCTCAGGAATGCATGTTGCCTATACATCCAAGAACAGCGTGCAGCAATTATAACAAAGAATGAGATTCATTTCTTTGTACTTTTGTTTGCTTGCATATAAATATTTCACAAGAAATATTACGGAGTGTAAAAGGAGAACAGCATTCGCTACACCCTGTAGCTCTTATCATTTTTAAACAAACCAGTTTTCATAACCACACTACCATTCACTAAATAGGGGAGTCACTAATGATTCAAATAAGATAAAATATCATTCCATCATCATTGATTGCAAACTTCACGCAAGAATAAGCAACTGCTGCGCGTCGTATTTTTCTTATAAGAAACATCAAATCTCGCCGTCTTAAACACCAACAGCAACGATTTTTTTGTATTTTGTATTTATTTTTGTTGTTTCCAGCAGCTCATTACTTTGTGCGAGTCATCAAAAATTAAAAATTTCTGATCTGCTGCTGTTAAAGTGATAAAACAGTGTGCCTGCTCGGGGAAACGATAACGGAGCGCGCGTCATTGCGTCAAGCGTGTCCTCACTGCGTGAACGGGCCGGGATGCGGCTCACGTGGGGGGCACACTGTTTTATCACTTTAACAGCAGCAGATCAGAAATTTTTAATTTTTGATGACTCGCACAAAGTAATGAGCTGCTGGAAACAACAAAAATAAATACAAAATACAAAAAAATCGTTGCTGTTGGTGTTTAAGACGGCGAGATTTGATGTTTCTTATAAGAAAAATACGACGCGCAGCAGTTGCTTATTCTTGCGTGAAGTTTGCAATCAATGATGATGGAATGATATTTTATCTTATTTGAATCATTAGTGACTCCCCTATTTAGTGAATGGTAGTGTGGTTATGAAAACTGGTTTGTTTAAAAATGATAAGAGCTACAGGGTGTAGCGAATGCTGTTCTCCTTTTACACTCCGTAATATTTCTTGTGAAATATTTATATGCAAGCAAACAAAAGTACAAAGAAATGAATCTCATTCTTTGTTATAATTGCTGCACGCTGTTCTTGGATGTATAGGCAACATGCATTCCTGAGATGCAGTGTTTCTTTTTTGCTTTGGGACGGTCGACTGGCGATATCGTATTACATCCGGCGCGAAGGCCTATTGTTTCGCATTGGCATATGCGTGTTCCCCGTTTTGACGATGGCTGGATAATTATTGACGTGAGGAATAATATGAATTTATGTGGCTGTGAATAGACCTCGGGGTTTTGCTCGTTGTGAGGCACTAAAAATGTGTGAGTGTGCGTGCGCGTTTGTGCAGCTGGGACCCCACTTGACAAGTAAGTTCAATGTGTTTGACTTCAGTGATATTACCGATATTGCCGTATATTATGTCGACTGTGATTTTTTTTTGAAAAATAAGGTTTATCACATGTTCAATAGAGTAGACCGCGCTGCACATGATATATGCTTTCTCCAAGCAGCGTGCTTTATATTCTTATCGAATCGCTCACACCTGTATAACAAATTCAGAAAGCAGATGTGAATGGGTGTGTTCCTCAGGTTGTGTGTTTGCCACACAAGCTTAATTTTTGCGAATATTGTATTATTCTGTTTAATAATTTTCTGGTTGTAGAAAATGTGTTTTGTCATGCTTGACACTTTGCTATTCGAGCAGAAGTGCGTGTAATTTCTTATTTTTCACTGTCGCTCGTTGTGTCTGTGTTGTGTGTGTGTGTGTGTGTGTGCAACTGTGACCCCACTTAACCAGTAAGTACATTGTGTATGCCTTTTCGTGTGACTCGAGTGATAAATTTATGTGGTATTGCATGAAATGTTGGTTTAAAAATAAGGGTTGTTGCACTTGTATAGCAGTGGCTTCTTATTGCAATTTTCGCCCGTAAAAAAAAAAAACAGCGTATATCGTATTATGCTGCGCGAGTAGAAGTGATTTTCCCAATTCGATTTGTGTACCCTTGTCCTGTGCTTTCTTTACACAGGGACAACGCGACTGTGTATGTAACATTATGCAATAATTATCTGATAGGAGAAATGGGTGCCTTTTTCTCCGTTTATTAGCATGTGCTTCGTTTTTTTTTTTTTTTTTTTTGCAGTTATAGTTATTCAATCAAAAGTACGTGTAATTTTTCATGGCTCTTTTTTTCTTTCACTGCTAAAGCAGAAGAAAATCACTTGGTAAAGCTGAATAGTGTTCTATCACAGAAAGTGGGTTTGTTTGTTTGATTTTGTTGGGTGCTCGATGAAGTAAGCAGTACTTAATCTTGCAGTTATGGGTATTTGAGCAGAAATGTTGGTGTCTGAGCCAGGAGTAGAAATTCTAATAAAACACCTCTCCTTGTGCATTCCTGAGCTGCTGTGTGCGCGCGCGTGTGTGCTTTTTTCTTGGTTTGTGACGTCATCATGGCATGTTGGGACTTGTTTAGCAGTGTTACGATTTTACCCGCCGCTAGTATCTTGTTGTTACCTTGTGCTAGCCGCGTAGCGATGTGTGGTGACTCTGCGATTATTCCTGAGGTCTAAAGCCTTTTCCCTCATCGCTTAAGTGAATTTGTGTACCCTTGTCCTGTGGTTTCTTTACACAGGGACAACGCGACTGTGTATGTAGCATTATGCAATAATTATCTGATAGCAGAAATGGGTGCCTTTTTCTCCGTTTATTAGCATGTGCTTCGTTTGCTTTTTCTTTTTTGCAATTATAGCTATTCAAGCAAAAGTATATGTAATTTTTCATGGCTCTTTTTTTCTTTCACTGCTAAAGCAGAAGAAAATCACTTGGTAAAGCTGAATAGTGTTCTATCATAGAAAGTTGGTTTGTTTGTTTGATTTTGTTGGGTGCTCGATGAAGTAAGCAGTACTTAATCTTGCAGTTATGGGTATTTGAGCAGAAATGTTGGTGTCTGAGCCAGGAGTATAGATTCCTATAAAGCACCTCTCCTTGAGCATTCCTGAGCTGCTGTGTGCGCGCGCGTGTGCGCTTTTTTCTTGGTTTGTGACGTCATCATGGCATGTTGGGACTTGTTTAGCAGTGTTACGATTCTACCCGCTGCTAGTATCTTGTTGTTATCTTGTGCTAGCCGCGTAGAGATGTGTGGTGACTCTGCGATTATTCCTGAGGTCTTAAGCCTTTTCCCTTAAGTGAATTTGTGTACCCTTGTCCTGTGGTTTCTTTACGCAGGTACAATGCGACTGTATGTAGCATTATGCAATAATTATCTGATAGGAGAAATGGGTGTTTTGTCAGTTGACGGTAGTTTGTTAGCTTTAATTTTTGATGTCATAGCTATTTTGCTATTCGAGCAGAAATGCTGGTATCTGAGGGTTTAACGCTGAGGGTAGAAATTCCTGTGTGAGATGAATCTGCATTTCACTGTAATTTGTTTCATTTAAGTAATATTATTGAAATTCCACAGCCAAAAAAGAGGTGGTTGTGTGCATGCTCATGGAAGCGACTTGCATGTCGGGATGACATGTGATGAGAGCGCGAACTTTGCGCTCAGGTGCGGCAATGGTGTAGGCGGACGGAGCATTACCTGAAGCCAAGGGCAAGCTGCGACCTTGAACATGCAGAGCGAGTTATTTTTATGCTATGACGACTCCTCGCACCCGTGCATGTTGGGGCATGCAGCGAGGTCGCCGCTATATAAGTGGGGAGGATGTGTAAAGAGGCAGCAGTCTTCGCATCGCCTCGGGAGTGTGCGGAGCTCGCTTCAAAAGTAAGTATTTTTCATCCACGCTCTGTGGTGCACGTTTTCTTAGTGTTTCTTTTTTTTTTCAGTGCCTAGATGCGTGTTCTGCTTTTTTGATCCTCATGATATCATGGACGATGAGCCATTGGAAGAGAATTCACCATTTTCTCCAGACATTTCACCTGCCACATTGCATGCTCACGTCGAGCGATCACATCCCTATGTGGACATTTCCTTCCTGCCTTTCTTTCAAACTGATAGCGCATTTCGAGGTATCGTCAAAGCGTTTGTGCTATTGGCATCTGTTCACGATCAGGGAGTAGAGGACTTGCGACAATATTTAATGAACCACCTCCACAATATAATTGGTATTTTGCGAGCACAAAGAATACCCTTTAGGTTTTGCATTTGTTCTGACGTTCTAATGATGAAAGAAAATCGAGGGGATGTAACCACACACTTAGCTCATTTTATGGCGCTTGCTCGCGAAGTCCACAGCGACGGAGCTATCGCAAATACTTTGATGGATGTGATTCAGGAGTCCACCGGGCGCATTGAAAATTACCAGCGCGAGGGTAGTGGGTTTGTATCCACTGACGTCCAAAAAGTTCAAATGTGTATTTCCGCTGTGAAAACTAAAAAGTTTGGATGCGAGGGGGTACTTCCCACAAATTTGGCTAAACGCAGGAACGTGTTAACGAATATCCATTTACCAGCACTCAAGGAGGGTGAATGTTTTAAATACAATACACTCGCTCTCCTGCATCCACAGGAAAGGAATTCGTGGAAAAAATGTGAAAATTATGCAGCAGATTACTGGTGGCCGACTCGCTTCCCTGTTTCATTCTCTGATCTGGACGAGTTCGAAAAGAAAAATAGGATATCTGTGTACGTGTACGCGTACGTCGATCAGGGAGTGCACGTGTCACGACCCCCAAAACTGGAAAGCGAAAAGAAAATTCACTTATTGGAGGTTGACGAGCATTTTTTCGGAATTAAGTCCCTCGAGCGTTTGTTGACGAGAAAGAACACGCGTTTCGTATGCGAACGTTGCACTCGCTCTTTTAATGAGGAAAAGAGCATGGCGAAACATCGACGCCTTTGCGCGGACGTGAACGAAATCCTATTAGAATTTTGTGAACCCGGAGAAAATTTTCTAGAATTTACTAAAATACAGTACATGCAGCAGTACAACTACGTCGTTGCGTTGGACACGGAGAGTGTACTCGCACCCAGTGGTGTTGGCATGCAACGTCACATTACCTCTAGCTTCTGTGCTGTGCTTGTGCGCACCCACGACTCAAAGGTGATGCGCATCAGGACGCACCATGGAGAAGATGCTGCGAGGCAGTGCGTGAGAGCATTGATGGAAATGCGGGATGAGATGATCGCTCTGAACGCTTGCCCCGCCGCAATGGTGCTGAATGATGAGCAATGCGCTAAGCACAGAGCTGCTACCCACTGTGCGTACTGTAAACAGGAGTTTACCGAAGATCTACCCCGTGTCCGGCATCACGACCATTCAAAGCATTGTAGTGCGGACGAGACAAATTATATCGCGACATTGTGTAACCCCTGTAACGTCGCGTGCACGACAAGGGAAAAATTGCCAATCATGGTACACAATTTGTCCTACGATTTGGCCGGGCTGCTGCGGGAATTTCACGTTCTCGGGTGGAAGCGACCTCCCTTCATTGTGGCCAGCTCCATGGAAAAAATTCGTTCTTTCGAAATTGGCACCTTCCTGTTTAGAGATACCATGCAATATCTAAATTCGTCGCTGGGGGAGCTCGTGGAAACCGTCAAATCCATGGGTGGTGCAGAGGCATTCCAATGTTTGAAGCAGGCATTTGGAAACGACTACGAAATTTTACTTCGTAAAGGTGTATTCCCGTACAGCCATGTCAGTTCTTTTGCAGTGTATGATGAATTGGCCTTGCCAGAAAAATCCTCCTTTCGAAACGATCTCACGGGGGAGGATATAAGTGAAGAGGACTACCAGTATGCGCTGCTCGTATTTGAACATTTTGGATGCTCAAATTTGAGAGATTATAATGCACTGTACTTGAAAACGGATGCCCTACTACATGCGGACGTGATGCAGCACTTCCGACGTCTGTGCTACAGCGCGCGTGGATTGGAATTGCTTCATTGTGTTTCTCTGGCATCCTATTCGTGGCAATGCGCTCTAAATTACACGCAGGCAAAATTGGAGTTAATCATCGATGAGGACATGTACAGAACCATCGAATCGGGCGTTAGAGGCGGGCTCTGTCAGGCGAGCAGGCGTCATTTGCGTGCCAATAACCCTCTGTGTAGCGGCTATGATCCTGATAAAGAGGAGGTGTACATATCATACATAGATTGCAACAATCTTTACGGATTTAGTATGATAAAGCACCTCCCCATTGGTGATTTCGAATGGGTCGAGGATTTTAGCTCCGTGGATTTTATGCGTCACCCCACGGATTCGGAGGTGGGGTATGTGTACGTATGTGACTTGGAGTATCCAAAATCTATCCACGCTCTAACAAGGTACTTCCCCCTGGCTCCCGAGAAGGCAGTCGTCCCAAAGGAATGGCTCTCACCATTCCAGCGAGGGCTTCTCGAAGAATTAATGTATCAGCCTGCTAACAGCAAAAAGCTGTTGCTCACGTGCAAGGACAAAGTCGAGTACGTCGTTCATTACGCGCTGCTCGCACTCTATTGTAGATTAGGCATGAGGGTGACAAAAATTCACAGAATTCTAAAATTTCGCCAGGCGCCATTCCTGCGTCCCTACATCGAGGACAATGTTGCCAGACGTGTTGCCTCGGGCACGACGTTCGAAAAAAATTTCTATAAACTCTCAAATAATGCGGTATTCGGAAGAACGCTTTTAAATAAATTTAACATGCGGGACATTCGAGTAGCCTTCGATGAGGAGACGGCGAGTCGCCTCGGGAGTCGGGCGGAATGCGTGAGGATGGAAATTTTGTCCCCGGATTGTGTCATGTACGAAATGCGCAAAAGAAAAGTGCGATGCGATTTCCCGCTCCAGATTGGGTTTACGATTTTGGAACTGAGTAAATTAACTATGTACTCATTCTACTACGAAACCCTCTTGAGTAAGCTCACTTGTCCAGTGATTACCTGTTACTTTGACACGGATTCTCTGATCCTCGGCCTATTCTGCAAGGACTACGAAGATCAGTTACGAGCGATCGCCGACGACCACTTAGATTTATCTTCCTTCGACCAGGATCATCCACTGTACAGTGAAAAGAATCATGGGAGACTTGGGGCTTTCAAAAGCGAAACTGGTAGTGTACCTATCGAAGAAGTAATATGCTTGAAAGCTAAAATGTACTCCATCAAACTAGCTGGAGAAAAGCAAATTGCAAGAGCTAAAGGGGTAAAGAAAAATATTGTACGCAAGCACCTCCTCCATGAGACATACTGTGATACCTTATTCAACCACACGAGCGTATCGAATGAGCAAGTGTCAATAGTTGGAAAGAAACAGTGCATGTACACCATCAGAAACGTCAAAAGAAGTCTGATGGCATATGACGACAAGCGATACCTCTGCAATGACATCGAATCCTACCCTTACGGAAGCTGTGAATATGGTAAGTTTAAATCGATGATGTAAATAGTGAAGCTCATAATGTTCTTTTTTCGCTCCAAAAGATGTGCAGGAAGAGAACTGATACTTCTGTGACATGCTGTTCTCGCGTGCGGTCTGGGACTGAGCCGTGGATGGAGAAGGACGAACGCTTGGGTGATCCACATGGTACTTATGTGAAAAACACCATGGATGCGGGGCGGAAATGTCCAGTGTGCTGGAAGTGCTCCAGAGAGAACTGCAATCTCTCTGAGAATACCATGATGTGTCTAATAAATGTTGAAAACTATTTCCCGTGTTTTTCTATGTCCGTACTGTTCCAAAGCGTTGTCCTGGCTTAACTAGAAAGCGTCCCAAGCCAATATGCAATTTGGGGGGCTTGTGAGCTGGTCCAAAAATGAATGGAATTGACCCACGAGTGGTTGTCTATGTTGCGGTTGAAATTATGAAGCAATATGCAGTTGAAAGCGTGTGACCGAGTGACTAGAGAGTGGAAATGACAAATGAGTCTATCGAGCATGTATGAGAGGCAGCCAATAGGCCAATCACTAGGTTTTAGAAATGAATGGAAGTGACCACCCCCCAGACCAATAGACAGGTGAGTGATTTGGAAGCCTATGACTTAGAACTGAATAGAATAGATCATTTTGGTGTCTACGAGCGAGTGAGCAGATGTTGTGGCAATGAAGGGTAGCCAATCACATAGAAATTAGATGGATCACCATGAAGGGGTGGAGCCTGGATCGGTCAATCAGAGTGAAGGAATGGAGCTGTGACCAACCAACCAGAGGACTTAGAAGTGGCTTGACCTAGATTAGAATTGGGTGGTGGATTAGAAATTCCTAGAACTGGATTAGAAAAAAGAGCAATTTGGAAGCCTATGAACTGACTTAGAATTGAATAGAATAGATAATTTTGGTGTTTATGAGCGAGTGAGCAAATGTGGCAATGAAGGGCAGCCAATCACAAAGAAATTAGATGGGTCACCATGAAGGGGTGGAGCCTGGATTAGACCTGGCTTGACCTGGATTAGAAATGGGTGTTGGATTAGAAATTCCTAGAACTGGATTAGAAAAAAGTGGCTGTTGTGGGGCTCGAATCTATACTACTCTTGTCGGGTCCTGCCACCTTGTATGGTTAAAGTATCGGAGCATTTCTGCGCCACCTACATGTTGCGATCTGGCATATTCGAGCTTGGCTGTCATTGTGGATGTTCGGAGCACTTCGAAGTATTGTGCCTTCAGCTGCTTCAAAGCCGCCTGTGCTAAAGCACATTGAATGCCTCCTCTTCGGACTATTCGAATTTTCATTGCGATGTCACTAGCTCTTTTGTGCGTTGTTTTGCCTTAGCCTTCCCAAGCTCGATGAAAAGCTCTTGGAGTTCATCTTTTATGCTTTTCCAATTCGTTAACGACGGAGGTGTTCCTATAAGGCGTTCAGTTAAAAAGTCATTTACTGTGGCCACTACTTCCTGGTCACATAACAGAGCGTGCGAGAGCCTCCATGGTTTCCTTTCCGAGGCCCTTCCACTTGGTATATTAAAGGTTGTTACAACGGCTCTGTGGTCGGATACATACGTCCCAGTGATCGAGGTCTCGAAGACTTCACAGTCTCGCGCACAACTTGCCACCTCTTCAGTTGCATATATACGGTCTAACCGAGAACTGCTGGTTCCACGAGACCATGTGCACACAAAGCTATTGCCTTTGATTTTCCGCCAGATGTCTTTGAATGTAAATTGATCAATGATGCGAACTAGCTCTCGACTGTTCCAAATCGGGCGGCCTTGACCTTGCCCCGCAACGTCTAAAGTGCTATCTGTCACGCAGTTGAAATCACCTGCCAAAATGAAATCTTGGTGATCTAGCACAAACTAATCGAGATCCGCAAAAAAAGCATTGGTATGTGCTGACTGAGCTGGAGCATAAATGTTCAAAATTCGCAACTTTCTCCCGGCACATCTGATATCTACAGCGATAATCCGGCCGTCAGTATCAGGAACAGCAAATGCTTGAGACTGGAGAGACCTGGTTAAGATGACAACTGCTACGCCCGTACACCGACTGGACGCCAAACTAAAGAAACAATTCACTCTAAAACGTTCCTTAAAAGTCTCTACCTGATGCACACTGAAAACGTTTGTCTCCTGTAAAAGCAAGATGTCTAGACGTACACTCCGCGCAAAACCCATCACTTCAGTTTGTTTTTCAAGGTTGCTAAAACCTTGAACATTCAGCGTTCCGATTCGTAAAAACATTACGATAAAGGAGAGTGAAGGCACACTACACATACCCATAAACGGTTCAAGATTAATCACTTTGCATGTCTTGTGAACTATCTGACGACACACTAGACAAGTCTTCACTTAAGACATTATCTGAGATCACCACAATCTTTTTTGCTGCATGTGTCACTTCGATGTCTTGGGTTGAATCTGATGATGTTGATGTATACTGTCGCTTTTTCACCAGTCCTGCGTCTGGACTGAACTTTGCTGCTGTTGATGCGGGATTTCTAGGCGCTGTGGGTGCGGGAATTGCAGAAATGTGTCGTCTTGCCATTGGAGTTGATTGCACATCAGCTTTGGCTATCGGCGTTAGATGTACTTCGTTGTTTTGATTCGCGTCAGAGTCATCTTTGTCGGGAGATTCCGTTGACGAAGTCTTTGTGGTGTCTGATATTTCATGCTCTTTAGTTGTATCTTGCATTGTTCTTGCCTCTGAAGGTGGGGCCAAATTAAAATCGTGGACTGATGCTGTGGCCTCTGAAGCGTCTCGCATTTCATCCATGTCTTCCAAA
Organism: Ornithodoros turicata; assembly: GCF_037126465.1. Classification (NCBI taxonomy): domain Eukaryota; kingdom Metazoa; phylum Arthropoda; class Arachnida; order Ixodida; family Argasidae; genus Ornithodoros; species Ornithodoros turicata. The sequence continues at coordinate 326,937 of NW_026999391.1, forward strand.
GAAAGCTCCTGCGCACAACTTGTGCCATTTCCTGCCACATGGCTTTGTTCTTTTTCCGGTAAAGGAAGCCGCGGAAAAGCCTCCTCCGTTACTTCTATCCTGTGTTGTTCATCCGAAGTTGGGCTATCCCGTTCCTCGTCTCGCGTTTCTCCCATCGTGGCTGGTTGTCTGACAACATCCGACAGAAGCCGTCTCTTGCGGAAACAATCCGCCGACGCTTGTCTTCCGCCACAGCGCTTGCACGCCGATGCGCACTCTGATGTTTCATGGCCATATGTAGAACAGCGATTGCAAAAGGGTACCGTGCACCCTGCACGCATATGACCTTCGCGTTTGCATCGGCTACACACCCTGCGAATGCCGAAGTAGTCGCAGGTAATTCTGTGACCTAGTACTCTCAGAAAGTTTGGGACTGGGTGTTTGACTTCCATTTCTATCTCCACTATGCGGTTTCCATTCCGCACTGTAGGCCGGTCTCTTGAGAAACCCCACTCAATTTTCTTCACTTTTCCATGAGGTGCCAGTGCCCTCATTAAATACTCATCAGGTATAAAGACAGGTAGGTGCATGCATGTTACCCGGGTGACTTGAGCCCCCAACGACTCCAGAGTGGAAGGTACTCCGGCTATGACGATGACACCTTGAGAAAGTAGTTTCTCCATGGCGTCGAGACGAGGAACTGAGATTTGGAACTCTGTTCCGACCACGTGTTGAACGCTAAAAACGCCTTCTACACTCACCACTTCAGCCACACCATTGATGACGTCTACCAGGGAGGCGTCCTGTGGGGCGTTGACGGTGCAGACCAGTGCCTTCATGGGGATGAACCGCGAAGTCATCTATACCCCGGCAACTTGCTCCTGCAATGACCGGGGCTTCCAATTGAGCAGAAACGACCTTGAACAAACGAACTTTGACCTTAGCCAAAAGGCCGAGAAGCGATCGAGCGAGAAGCGATCGAGAAGCGATGCGGCGTCATGAAATGTTAGTGCGGCGACTGCCGCGAACGGTGTGTTGCAGTCTGCCCACGGCCACATATCATCAGTGCTAGCTATTCAACTTTGCCGGTGTGGTGGAAGCTTAACAATAAAAGTGTCCGCCTCTCACGCCACTTAGAGATACGCAATGAAGACGACGTTCCACTTTTGAGGACTGAAATAAATGTTGATCATTGTGCACCCTTAAAAATGAACTTCACTGGATAGCACCATCCTACGCTCTTAAAAATGAACTTCACCACATAGCACGCCCCTAGTCAACCATCATTCCGAATGACGTCGTTGTCTCCCCTGATTTGTTGAAAACGGGGGGCACACTTATGGAGAAATGCTAATTGTCACAAAAAGGCGTACGCCCCGCGCTTTCCGGAAATCAAGAATGATGGAGGTATCTCTTTGTACAATGGGCGGCTTTCAGCGTGGTATCTGATGAAGCTTCGTCATCCCGGATGACAACGTCGTCTCCCTTGATAGCATAAGTATGGGAGGCGTGCGCCTTTTTTTTTTCATCAATTATGCACGACATAAGAATAAAAATAAAATGAAAGGCTCCCGTTCTCGATAAATCGGCCTAGAACGCTGTCATTGGGGATGATGGTTGGCTAGGAGCGTGCTATATGTTGCAGTTAATTTGTAAGAGTGCACCCCAGTAGTTCACAGCGCTCCCGGCGCATTCGTTAGCATTCATCATAAGAGCGCACTATCTCAGCTACGGAATCACAGAATGGTCAGCGTCAAAATGTCAGTCGTGTTGAGAAGGGATACCAAAGCGTCTCTTGTGGCTGTTCCAAGTCTTCCTTTTTCTTTCTTTTTATACTTTCGTGTTAGCGCCGAGAAGCAACTGTGGCTGTGAGCCGCGTACAGACGTGGACAGATGGAGAGAGGACAGCAGGAAGGAGTGGCGGACAGGGGGGTTAGTATGCGTCCTGGGCCGACTTCAGGGGCAACTGTGCCGACATACGTCTGGAAAGTCTTCGGAAAACCCAGGGAAAACCTCAGACAGCACAGCCGGTGGTAGGATTCAAACTCACCATCTCCCAGTCAGCACGACATCAAAGAGCGAGACGTCCTCTTAGGGCCAGTTCCC